>NC_141814.1:13705653-14005653 GCF_057944985.1 Cucurbita pepo subsp. pepo | reverse complement strand
GTCCGACTATGTTTTGGAGGAGAATGCAAGAGATTATGAGGACTCAGTTCATGTAGAAGATGATCCAGTTGATAAATACAGCCTTCCTGAACAACACCAACAAGAAGAATTTAAAACTGAAGTTCTTGTGGAGGAGGCCACTGTGGAGGATTTAGTTGCTTCACATCCAATTGTAGTTAATAGTGTGCAGGAGCCTCTTTCTGCAGTGATTGATGAACCCGTTGGAGAGCCAGAAAAGAGAACTTATGCTTCCATAGTATGTGCACTCTACCATAGCTCCTAGTGCTGGTTCCTGTGTTTGCATGCTATCTGCGTCTGTTGTGTGTGTGTGCAATGACAACATTCCATCAAGCCATAATCATTTATTAGTTAGTTTTTGTGACTATAAAATAATCTACAGAGTTCAGGGTAATAAAATGGTCGTAACATGAACCTCACCAAAAAGAGGAATACAAAAGTTGGGAAGCTATATGATTATGATTTTCTTTCATCCAAGTCATAAATTGGAGATATCTTAGGGCTGTCATTTTTTCAGTTATTACAGCTTGAGCTGGATATTGATCGGTGGTACAGATGTGATATTTTTTTCTTATGTGTTGATAATATTGAAACTATGTAGTTAAGGGCTGCTAGAGCGGAATCTGCACAATCAGCTATGCCGCAATCATCATTTTACCCGAGTGCTCCAGCTACTTCTGAGTGGAACCATACTCCCGAACCTACCCCACAACAGATAAACCCTGCACCATCATATGCCCCTGAATCTGGAGCAGATGCAATTGAAGAAGGTTTTGGTGTGGAAGATGGAGGTCAAATTCTTGATTCATTTTTAAATTATGGAGTTTACTATCTAAATCTTTGCAATAGTCTGAAACATCATTATTTTTTTTTTCTGTTTGTACTCCATTCTTCATTGTTGTATGAGGTTATTGATTTTTTAAGGTTTTACAGGTGGGATTTTAATCATTTTTTATTGGTTGCTTTCAGGACCCATATTTTTACATGAATTTTTGCATGACAGCTCTTTATTTTATCTTGTAATTCAGTTTTCTGCATGCTGCTTGAAATAACCATGAAAAGGACTCAGGGAGAAGTATTGTTATAATGGATGTTTGCGCGAGAAATGTTGTCTGTGTTTTTGAGGCGTTGAAAAAACATTATTGTATTTTGTGTAATTTGCATCCCAAAGCATCTGATTGGTTGTTTTATCGTTCTTTCTTCAGGTGAACCGAAATCTGTCTATGTTAGAAACTTGCCACCTTCTGTTACTGAAGCTGAAATTGAGCAAGAATTTAAATCTTTTGGCAAAATTTTGCCTGATGGCGTATTCATTAGGTCTCGAAAGGTCAGTTCCTTACTTTTTGATGTTTGTTGGTTAATCTTTAATGGCTAAACACATATCTTTTTTGTTCAGGAAATTGGGGTTTGTTATGCATTCGTGGAGTTTGAAGATATTCTTGGCGTTCAAAATGCCCTAAAGGTTAGACATTTTATTTTGTTTTGGTTTCTGTGACAGAGACGAGCCAAGTTTGTTTTGGTTTTTACGTTTCTTTCCCTTGTAAAATATAAATCTGTCATATTCTGCTGCAGGCGTCTCCAATTCAAATAGCTGGAAGGCAAGTCTACATTGAGGAACGCAGGCCAAACAGCGGTGCTGCTCGAGGAAGTAAGTGCAAATATACCTTGTTTCGTTTGTAACTTATTTTCTGGTTTTCTTATTCTATCTTTTTGCATATATGTGAAACCTTCAAGGTTTCTGCCTTTTAAGTCTATGAGTTAGAATGTGTCTGAGCTCTATATTATTGGTGTATTAGTCAGAATAATGCAAAATTAAACATAACCGATTTGAAAAGATAAAACTTTTAACCAGGATATAAGGGCCCTTGCTCATTGGTTCTTGTTGAAACAAAATTCTTCAAATAGCTTTTTTTGGGAAGGCATGTAAGCCAACCCTGTGTTGACAATAGTTATGCCGCCCAGTCCAGTTTATATATGCATTTTCTAATTCTTCATAGTAGCGTTCAGTGAGCACTTTGCTCCCAACTAAACCTTTGCAAATGACAATTTATTTACATTGGCTTCACATGGATGGTTTATGATGCATTTTATTGTTTCATGATCAGGAAGGGGAAGAGGAGGCAGAGGCAGTTACCAGTCAGATGCACCCAGAGGACGATTTGGTTCTCGTGGTGTGGGCCGAGGAAGCAGCCAGGATGGCAGTGACTATGGTAGGTTGAGAGGCAATGGATTCCCTCAGCGAGGGTATCACAAGTTTCAATAGCATCATCAATCATCTACTTTGTGCATATCGTCCATCATGGAGATGAAAGCGTGGAAGAGTTTTTGATATGAAGGTGTGGGATACGAGAGAATGCAGTGTCTCGGGTGTGATGAGAGAGAGAGAGTGGTTTAGGGAATTGGTTTGTAGTTTGTGTTTTGAGGTTGTGAGGTTGACGTTACGTTAGTAGAAATGTTAATTTGTGAGGAATTAATTGAAGAAGATAAGATGGTAGAGATTTTTCCCAGTTGGATAGTTTTTGAGATGCAATTCAAGTGGGGAATTTTGGGATTTGAAGTAGAAGCAGTTGTTAGGCTATGCGAGGGGGAAAGACTTGGAAGATAGTCCTTTTCATCAATCCTATAATGAACTTGTTTCCTTTTGCTCTCTTATTCTTTGTTTCTTCACTTTATGGAACAAACTTTGAAATTTACAATAAATTATACTAAAAAGTCATTTTTAAAATTTATAATAAATTTAAACACCAAATTTATATTAAAGAGATGGTCGGATTCAACGAGGGGTGTACTTTCAATTTGACAATCTGGACCAATCCAACCCGAATAAGGGTTGGGTTCATTTTTTATGAACTTTCGGTTTTCGGTTCGTGGGACAAACACTTGGGTTGACCCGAGCAATCCGATTATATAAAATATATTAAGAATTTTAAAGTATTAATGAGTTTGCTAGAGTGGTACTTTGACCCGTCTTTAATATATTTTATTTATATTTTATCTAATATTGTATCCTTAAAAAAAAAAAAAAAAAAACAACCCGAACCCGCGTCTGTGAAGATCATTGGTTGAAATTTGAAATGGGAATTGGTGGAGAAAAGGTGCTGATTCTTTTCTGTTTTTCTATTTTTCTATTTTTCTATTGATCATCGATTGATTGGAGAAGTCCAGACTAATCGGACAAACCTTTTTTCTTCGCTGCAGTTTCCCTCCATAGCAACATAAATACTTCTTCTTCTCCTTCATCACAGACATTTCCTGAATGAAATCAATCCCTCACTTTTTGCTATCTCATTTTCCCGAATGCTCGATCGATGTCGCGGATGCCGCCGACTTAGCTGATGTAAAGGCCATTCGCCCCAAATTGGTTTCCATCTTCGAACGCTCTCTCCAATCCCACAATTTTCCAGGTGCGGCGTCCTATTGGTTGTGATGTCTTTTTTCTATTATTATTTCTGGGTTTTATTTACGAACATGGAATTGATCACCCGACAATTTTAGGAAGGGATGTTTCTGGGTTCTGTAATTCTTCTTGAATATTGTGATTGTTTTAGAGGCTTAGTTGCCGCCTTTTACTTCGTCTGGTAGTGGGTCTTCCTTTTATTCGTTTCTCTTTTCTTTTTGTTAAAGATAGTGCCATGACAGTCAAGTTACTTTCCTTGTATTTTCTCATTACCAAAATTTTCCTTTCATAAGCCATTGTCATTGAAATCAAATATCGGTTTTCTAGAAGGAAGCGGTGGAAGATGATGATCTCTGATCAAGGGTTGCTTGCACCAGTTCCATAAATCCATCGGAAGAAGGGGTGAATAAATCCTGGGGCTGCCAAGCTGTGCCGTTTGGGCTTATTACTGCTTCTTGTGGTTTAGCTTTGAGTGCTTTAGATGACCTCGCCATTTATCATAGCTGTAGCAGGTATGTCTGACTTGTTAGAGCTTGCCAAATTCTCTATGAACTATAGTTCAATTAAATGGAAGCCTGAAGTTTGCCTAATAAACTGATGCATCTTGGAATTGTTTGTTATGCATTGTTTTTTGTTTCCTTGTTTCACTTATTTGTGCTTCGAAGTTCAAGGGAACTCTCCCCATCACCATTTCTGTTGTATTCATAGTCATCTAAATAAAAAAGGCAAGATGGTAGTGAAGTTGTTCAGTCTTGGTTGTTCTCAATCTTGAAAATTGGCAATGTTTTTACGTTACCAAGGCTTGTCTTCTCTTCCGATGAGCTAATCAATTTTATCAGATCATGTCTCGTATTAGTATGCAGTGACATTTACATTATCGTTACAGCAAGAGTTCACTTGTCAATCTTTTTATGATGAGGGGACAAAAGAATGTAAGATTTTTTTAGGAAGGGAGAATGTGGGGTTATTTTCCCTGTTTAACTTATCCTTATTCATGAATGGTTTAACCCAGATGACGTCCAGATGCAACTTGTTCCTCTGGAACAATACCCACGACCTTTTGCCTTCGGATGAGCCCTACCATTTCTCGTTGCCTTCCCCTGTTCCTGAATGGCCTCAAGGTATATGATATTATCAAATGAATTTGAGTTATAAGCTATTGCCTTTTGTCCATTTTTTGTTGTATTATTTCCCTTGATACTTTTCATCGAACTTGAGGCAATTCTTTGTTTGTTTCTGACTCAACTTGTGGCTTTAGTTGATAAGGAGTATTGGATAAGCTAGTCGATCTCTCCTTTTCCCCAATAAACTACTTGGGTTTGTTGTAGTGTAAGATTTTAACGTTGAAGCAATAGAGATATAAAGTTGAGTTCTTGTTGTTGATAACTATGAAGGGAAAAATGGAATCTTGTGGAACGAAGCACTGTTATAATTCAACCATCGCACGGAGAAGAGATATCTGCATTGAAAACTGGATTATTTTGATGCAACTAAAAGCGATGTGTTGACACAATACAAAAGGATGCCCGTAGAGCAGAGCATCCATTAACGTTTGGGGTCGCAATAGCCTGCGAAGTTGTAGGATCAATTTTCATTCTGGGTGGTAATCTTTGACGTAGTAATATTCGTTAATAATTTCATGGAGAAAGATACAAGAAGTTAATAGCTGTCTCTAGTTTGTTTAAAGATAGATGTCTAGTTGTGGTGAGTTTTCCAAGTGCTCTAACTTGCGAATAAGTATGTCTAGTTGTGGTGAGTTTTCCAAGTGCTCTAACTTGCGAATAAGTAATTGTAGAGTTCAGAGCTTTCACGTGTGTAGTTGCAGTTATACATACAAATATTGATCCTCCTTCAATGGAACTTGATGCATGTCTTTTAGGTGGAGGTTTTGGTTCTGTAAAAGCAAGTCTTGGGGAAATTGAGGTTCTGAAAATCACCCAATTTGCTTCCATATGGGGCTTCAATCTGACGCACCGAGAAAACAATGGTGTTACATTTTACAGACCATCAAGGATACCTGAAGGATTCCACTGCCTTGGTCACTTTAGCCAACGTAATGACCAGCCCCTGCATGGTTATCTTCTTGTTGCGAGGGAAGTAGATGCTTATTTTCAGGAAGGTGATCATGTTAGCAACATTGTTAAATTGCCAGCCCTTGTGAAACCCCTTGATTATACATTGATATGGAGTCCAGACGATGGGAGAGAGGAGCAGTACAGTGAATGTGCTTACATTTGGCTACCTCAACCGCCTGATGGTTATAAATCCATGGGTTATTTTGTTACTAACAAGCTAAAAAAGCCTGAATTAGGTGAAGTAAGGTGCGTTCGAGCTGATTTAACCGATAGATGTGAAACTTATCGCTTAATGCTTAATATCAGTTTGAAATGTACAAACTTTCCAGTACAGATTTGGAGTACAAGAGCATGTCACCGGGGGATGCTTGGAAGGGGTGTTCCGGTAGGAACATTTTATTCTGGTAGTCACAAAGTCACTGAAAAAGAGCTTCCTATTGCGTGCTTAAAAAACCTGGATTCTACACTGCATACAATGCCGAATCTCGATCAAATTCACGCTCTTATCAACCACTATGGACCCACTTTCTTCTTTCATCCCAAAGAAATCTACTTGCCATCTTCTGTTTCCTGGTTTTTCGAAAATGGGGTGCTGTTACACAGAGATGGTATGTCATCTGGGGAGGCCATTCATGTCTGTGGCACAAATTTGCCAGGTGGTGGGAGACATGAGACGGTATGTTGGATGGATTTGCCCAGTGATGATTGTAGAGACAAGATCATATATGGAAATCTGGAAAGCGCCAAACTTTATGTTCATGTGAAGCCAGCTCTGGGAGGGACATTCACGGATATTGCTATGTGGGTTTTCTGTCCCTTCAATGGATCAGCCACTCTTAAGCTTGGAATCATGGATATCAGTCTTGGGAAGATTGGACAACATGTGGGAGATTGGGAGCATGTCACCCTCAGGATCTGCAACTTCACAGGAGAACTTAGTAGCATTTACTTTTCCCAGCACAGTGGTGGTGAATGGGTGGATGCTTACAATTTGGAGTTCATACAAGGGAACAAAGCCATAGTTTACTCCTCAAAGAGCGGACATGCTAGCTACCCTCATCCTGGGGTCTACATTCAAGGCTCTGCAATGCTCGGGATCGGAATTAGGAACGACTGTGCACGTAGTCATCTTTGTATCGATTCAAGCAGCCATTATGAAATAGTTGCAGCAGAGTACTTGAGAGACAATGGCGTTGTGGAGCCTTGTTGGTTGCAGTTCATGAGAGAATGGGGTCCGACTATCATCTACAGCTCGAGAACGACGCTTGACAGAATGATTAATTTCCTTCCGTCGATGATTCGGTTTTCAGTTGCAAACATAATCGGAAAGTTACCAGGGGAATTGTTTGGAGAGGGTGGCCCAACAGGGCCGAAGGAGAAGAACAATTGGGAAGGAGATGAGAGAGGCTAAAATGTTCTTGGGCATTCTACATTTGTTGCCGTTATTGTGAGGTGAAAATGCTTTGGTTTTTGCTGAGGAAAATGCTAAATTTAAATTAAAAGTATATTTTTTAAACCAGATCTCACGTACCAAGGGTGTAGAAACCTCCCTTGTAAGGGTGTAGAAACCTCCCCTTGTAAGGGTGGGAAAACCTCCCCTAACGAGGATGTAGAAACCTCCCCTTGTAAGGGTGGGAAAACTTCTCTCAAGCAGACCTCTTTTAAAATCATGAGGTTGATGGCGATATATAATGGGCTAAAACGGATATGTTTGCTAACGTTGAGCTTGGACCATTACAAATGGTATTAGAGTTAGACACTGAGATGTGTCAACGATGACGCTGGCCCAAGGAAAGTAGATGGTGAGATCTCATTCTTGAAGGAAAGTAGATTGTGAGATCTCATTCTTGAAGGAAAGTAGATTGTGAGATCTCATTCTTGAAGGAAAGTAGATTGTGAGATCTCATTCTTGGGTGTGAAAATTTGGCCAAAGTAGACAAATATTTGCTAGCGGTGTACTATAGATGTATTTCCTATAATTTAACCTAATTTTTTTTAAAATTAATTATAAGGTTATGAACTATATTAAAGAACAAATAATATTATGACCAAATATACATAATTTGACCCATAATGTATTTTCTGTAATTTATTGAAATGAAAAGATATTGATGATTGATGTGTAGTATGAGTGAATGGCTCTCCTCCTTACACAGCTTCCCCCGTCTTCAAACCACACCATTCTGCCTTTTATCTCTCTCTCTCGCTCTCTGGTCTCTCCCTCTCTGCACTACCATTGCGTTTCAATGGCGACTCTGCAATCTCTCGCCTCCACTCCCCATCTGCATCATCCTTCATCCACCAAAGGTAATTCTATCACTCTCTCCCTTCCCACTTTGCACCCTTAATTCTTATCAGCAAGTTAAACACTACCTCCCTGCTCTCTTTAGTTTTCGCTTCCGCCACACTCCACCGGAGCGCCTTCTCCGCATTCTACGGCCGCTCTCTTAGCGTTTCCGGCGGAAAATGCCAGACGCTCGGTCGGCGGAGATTTGAAGCGCACGGACGGCCTCGGAATCCGATCGTGATGATGATGGTTCGGCCGAAGATTCAGTTCATCCAGGGCACGGACGAGCAGACGGTGCCGGACGTGAGACTGACCAAATCGCGAGACGGCACCAACGGAATGGCCATTTTCAAGTTCGATGAGCCGTCGGTGTTCGACTCGTCGGCTGAGGTTGGAGACATTACAGGATTCTACATGATCGATGAGGAAGGCGTGATTCAGTCGGTGGATGTGAATGCCAAGTTCATCAACGGGAAGCCGGCAGGAATCGAGGCCAAGTACGTGATGCGGACCCCGAGGGAGTGGGACAGGTTCATGAGATTCATGGAGCGATACTCCAACGCCAATGGCTTGCAGTTCGTCAAGAAATGAAAATCGCTTAATCTGGTATCTGTTCCTCATTCTTAATTCTTTTTTCCTTCTGATTAGATTGATCTGTTTCAGCCAATTTTGTTTGGCTTTGAATCACGATCAATACTGTGATCATGCTGATGGGTTAAAGAGTTAATTGGAAATGTGTTGTATGTTTCTATCCCCTCTTCTTTCTTCAACTAAATCAAATTCTTTCTTGTTCATGTTATCTTCCACACAAAAGAAACAAAAATCAAGGTGCTTACAAATTAGCCAGACAAAAACAAAAGGTCCTACTTGGAACATTGCAATCCAATGGCTTTCCCATTAGTATCAAAGTACAATCTTAAGAACGAAACGTTCTCATCTCTAAAACCAACAGAAAGAGGAGTACAAGAAGAACAAGCAGCATTACACTCCATTGGCATAGTTGATGAACTGATCTGTAATTTTGATGTGATTTTTTATCCGTATCTCCAATGAAGAACTGAACTCCTGGGCTTTCCATTCTGACCTCACTTTCATTCAATGTTGAATTGTTCACACCCTGAATGTTGCTGTTTACATAAATGTTTATGCAACAACAGTTGGGCAATTTACCTTCACTTCCATGGCTGACTGACATTGAAGCTCCAATGTTTCTACCTCCCAATCTCACTCGCTCGAATGCTCCGTCCCCATCCTCGTCTCCCACCTCCATCTTTCCTTGGATTCTATTACCTTCACCTATGAATCGTCCTCTTCGAAATCTGATGTTTGAGTTTATATATTTGATACTCCAATTCAAAAGTGCATCTCGGATTCCTTCCTTGTGTAATGGGTTTTCTTAGTCCCTCACTTTTCAGCTTCAAAAGCAGCTTATAACCTTCACACTCAATCCCTCTACTTAAAATGTCACCAAAAAGAGTCACAGATACCAATATATATATATATATATATAAATGGGCAATTCGGCGTTCACCTAGCTTAGCTTATCAGAAATCTTTAACCATAGACTTAGGATACCACTTCAAAAATACAATTTATGATCTTATGATCATAAAATACTGTGACCAAGCATCCAACCTTTATTAATTACAACACCAAATACATTGTGCATTCTAAACCATGAACGAAGAAGATAAAGAAACACGAGGCTTGAACTTGAAACATTCTCCATTTTATTTAATCAAATCAAGACATAAACAGGCCATTCTCAAAGCTTTTCAACTAAGTTAATACAAAACATCCGGGGCTTCAATAATATTCAAAAGAAGCCTAAGTAAAAGAATCAGGAGAAAATCTTTCACTGACTGTGGAACCGAATTGTGGGCCACCTTTACGGTATGATATAAGATACTCGACAGGATACCCCTTCAACTTATGTGGTGCAATCCCAAGATCATTGAAAGTCAATGCTGCAAATAGAATTGCAAGATCATAGTGTTAGAGAACATCTCAACTTCTCCGCAAAGGAAAAGAATGAAGGGCATGCTTACCATTTTCAGAAACAACTGTATCTTGTGTTAGAGCTAGGATCTGATCCAGATTGAAAATCTCTGGCGTTGGTAATGGAAATGGGACTTTGTTAAGTAATATTTCTCGGGGCGTAGCAATTGCCTGAAGCCAAACAGCAGCTTTTAGTTAAGAAAAATTCAACGAGGTTCAAAACGATCTAATAACCAAGCCAGCTTTATCTGCAATTGTATCCAATAAGCCCAGAAAGGAGGACAGGGGGAGTCATGTTACATCTATATGAGCAACTTACACTTCCTAGGCTTCATTGTTTTCACACAAGTATGCTAGCTAAATAAATAATACTCTTCCAATTATCAATTAACAAGTTAAAAATGTATGCAGCAATGGGGCAGATGATGATTTCCAGGGAAACTTCATTCAACCAAGTAAAATCATCAAGCATATTCCAAATTTTATGCGATTAACAGGGCAAACGCAAGAGTAACAAAATATGGACCAACAAAATAAAAGATAGTTGTGAATAGTTTTTGCATAACAACAAAAAAAAAAAAAAAAAAGAAGAAGGAATATACTAGGCAACATATAGAGGACTCGAGGGAAATCATAGATATTGCATATCATCAACTTCTACAGCTTTTACCTTTGCAATAGGGAAAGGGACTTTCAGGTAGCTAGGCCATTCACGGATCATGTCATACATAATCTCTGCCTGAATAGAACATGCAGCTTTATGAGGAAATTTCATTTCTTTTTTCATGTGGGGAGGGGGAAGGATATTAAGAAAAAACATACCAATTCATGCACTGTAAAGATCTCTGGACCACCTAGTTCATAAACTTTTCCAATGCTGGTACCATCATCTTTCAAGGCTGAAACAATTCCAGCAGCAACATCAACAACATACACAGGTTGGATTCTGCAAAGAAAGCGCTGGTGGTTAGGATAACAATCAGAAAATAAGTAATAAACTCAACAAATTCTAACTATTCAATGCCTGCATGCTACAATAGTACAATATACGACTTTGATCCATAAAATAAGTGATACGAAATACATACTTTGTAGATCCATCTCCAAAGAGGGGAATAAAACCATATTTTTTAGCAAAATGTGCCCACGGATTCATAATCCGGTCCTCGGTACCAATCATAGCTGCAGGTCTCAAAATCGTTGCCTGTAAAAGCACATTTCAGAAACGTCAACTCCACAATGACCACAAAATAAAAGGCGAAAAGTTGCAATCAAAATAAATTTCTTGTGCTATTTGCTAGATTAACAAGCTCTGCACCTTCAGAATTATTTGTGTGAACGATCAAAAGAAAAACCAGATTTTTTATTACGTAAGAATAAAGAACTCAAACAAGGAAATGAAGAAAAGAAGCCATTCAAAGAAGCTTCGTTGAGTGAACAGCAAGTTGTGGAAAATAAGAGACCATGGACAAACAAAAACTCTTTGATCCCAAAAGCCTAAAGGCAAACATTCAAACATTGAACTTAGTCATAGCCCTCCTCCCTCCCCGCCGGAGCATTCAAATATAGACTCACAACTTCCCTATGTCCTCACTCCTACCTCCCTCTCTCCATATTTCTTTTTTCTTTTTTTCTTTTTTCTTTTTTGCATAAATTTTTTAATTTACGTTATTCATTTTTTATATAAATCTTCTTATTATAATTACTAATTAATAATTAAAATATAAATAACTATTAATAAAAGTAATTTTATTTTATCCTATAAACTAATAAAAAAAAAAAAAAAACTTATTTAGTCCTTAAAAATGCAGAAATAACCGAAGCCCATGTAATGGCTCCACACATATAAAGTCCTTTCCTCCCAAGAAACCTATTGCCATGCTACCCTATTACAAATTTAGGGGGGTCAAATACACAAAGCACACCCCCACAACCACCTATCTATGTTGTTGCCCACTATCCTCCTCTCACATGTAAATCTAAATCGCATTGGCAGCTTCGAGCTCCCATCATCTACTTCTGAAGATTTATGTAATTATCATTTATCTATTATTCTCGAGTCAACAACTAAAGCCTTTTATGTAATCTCTAGTTTTTTTTTTTTTTTTTTCATTTGTATACGGTCCTTTAGTAGAGCATATACAAAACATGATGTTTCCTATGAAAAAAGAAAATCAATACAAGAAACAAGACCTTATTAATAATATCATAATGCCAAATTATGAACAAGGAAGTGGATGAGGTCCACCCAAACGTTAAATAAATTAATTAAAATATAAAAGCAAAATATCAATAAAAAATAAATTTCAATTCTAGGATTGAAATTCCAAATTGTAGATCGCAAATTTGAACTAAGGATTTGAAATTAGCACGGTTTCTATCCATACAATCAATAAAACTAATATGCAACGTTAGACATTCATCTCAACCCTAAACACGATTTCATCTCAATCTTGAACACAGTTTCACGTCAACCTTCATTCACCAAAGATTACTCCCACGAGAACAAAAAATAAATACATGATAATGATCAAGATTTGTATGATTCTCTAATAGTATGAGACTACAATCAGAAAAACTATATTCTCAGCTACGTGACTTCATGTAGCATTATCAACCCAAAAACAGGAAAAAAAAAATGATAAATATTTACCTCAGGGAATGCCTTTAAAACAGATTCTTCAGCAGCAGCTTTAGCTCTCAGAAATCTGGACGGAGCCGATGAAGATGCTCCTAGACAGGAAACTTGAATAAACCTCATGATGCCACCGTGTTCTTTGGCAATCTACAATATTGAAAAGGAAGGAACAAACTAACCTACATGACTCAAAAGAAGAAAAGAGGGCAGTGAACATAAAGACAGAAAAGAAAAGAAAGAACAAAGGAGGAATCATAACTTCTTTGTTTACTACTTCGTAGCTTAAAAAAGAAAAACACTGAAAGCACATTCGTGATTTAACCCTATATGATGATTACAAAAGTTGCCTTTGCCTACGTAAAGAAAAAACTTCATACTTAAATTAGAAACAAAGCAAAATATTAAGAAGTTGCATAGCTGAGTGATGGATTATATATGCAACCTACTTCAACTTAATATACGCACCTACTCTCCCTTTTTGTCTATCTTGTCTTTATTAATTAATATTCAGAATGGTAGAGGATCTAGGGAAGATGCTACTGGTTTGAATATGAGATGCCAATTGCAACAGTATCTTAATGGGGAAACAGATCATATAAACCAGTGTTTTAAAAAGTGCCTCAATGCAAGTGCATGGTGCCTCTGCACTTGAAGCCCTTTTTAAATAGCTTATTTTATTTTTTTATACAAACTATGAATTACTCACAAAAAGTATTCATTTCTCTCCCCACTCTCCTAAAAAGCTCTAATTTCTTAAAATTGTATCGTTATCATATTATTACTAATAATATATTGTTTAAAATTGAACCATCATCCATCAAAATTTTGAAACTGTTTTCAATCAAAACAATTGTTACATATCATCAATGATTTTTTTAATCAAATTTGTTCTTTCGTAATTAAAGACTTTTCTAATTATCCTCCACACCTTAATCTTTTGAATTGGTGCTGTTTTCCTCGTTAGGTCTGTTGTTGGTTGGCTCCTTTTTTTTTAGCTGTTGTTCTTGTAATCCCTTTCATATTCTTCCATTTTTCTCAGTTTATTGATTAATGATTTTTTTTTTCTAATTCAAAAATAATACTACTATATTTTTTTATATATAAAAAGTTAATTATATTTGTCGCTTCTGTACCTAAAACCTTAATTTCTCTTGCACTTTGTGCTCAAGTGAGCCAAGCACTTTTTAAATACGTCAATCAACACATAGACGTATGTCACTAAATTATTAAGAATTTGTAGACAAAATAAAACAAGGATTGAACAAAATTGTAATAGAAACAAAACCATCATTTGTGAATACACTCACCAAATTTTTCCTCATTTCCAATATATTAGATCAGGTAAAATTCCCCCCGAAATGACCTGGTACGATGACAACTACCTAATATTAGCTTGATGGATTTTCATCCAATAGGCTCCGCAAAGGCCAAGCCTATTCCCATTTCCTCCACTTCAAGCCCACTTGCTTGATGCTTGTCCCAGCTTTCATCTACTTCCGTACCATCACTATATCCCATCCTCTCATTCATATACATCTTTGCTTTCCCTAATTACTTCAATTTCGTAATGATTATTGCCTTCCCATCAAATTTTAATCCCTTTTTTTATTAAAAGAACCCCCTTCATGAAAGTATAAGAAGGCCATATGAAAACACAAGCCAAATAATGATCCAAGAGATGCGAATAGAACAGCCAAAAGAAGGTAACTTTCATAAGAAAAACTGAAAAAAAAAAAAAAGAAGATTAGTTCTAAGAAGCATACCGTGGCAAGTTGTTCAGCCATGGAATGATTTACCTCCTCAAAACTGTAATTTCTTGTTTCATACTCTCTTCCTGTCAACAAAGATGGTAATGTCTAATACTAGAATTCTAAAAAAAAAAGATGGGAAAAAAAAATGGGAATCCCATACCAATAAGATTAAGGACGACATTAGACTTCGCCATTACAGCTTTTATTGAATTTTCATCTCTTGGGTTGTATTTCATTGGTACTATCTGGGGAATAAATAAATAAAGGAGAACAAAAAAAAAAAAGAGTTAAGATGATCAAACTAACAGTGAAGGGGAAAAGAGAGAGTTCAGCAGCACATGAAAAAGAGAATTTGTGCTCTCGTCCATAACATCACAACATCATATACTGCTCTACCTGTCCCAGATCTCCCATTAATTTAAGATGACGAGGTGAATCTTCAGAACCTCGAAAAGGGACTAACACTTGGGACCCCATTTTAGCTGAAACAAGATTGATTTCCAAAATCACACTTAGCATAAAATTGATAAAATGTCAATAATAGAGCCAATGCTGCCAAACCCACTACCAGAACCATTTAAAAGTAGAAGATATACAGGGACATATAAATTGCATATATAGGCAAAAAAGAAACCGAGTGCTAGCATCATTTATGTTCACCTATTACCTAGTTGTTGTACAACATAACGGCCAAGGAATCCAGTAGCTCCAAAGACAGTAGCCACAATCCCACTGCAAAATATTTTTGTGATGAGAGAGTAAAATCAGCAAATTCAGATTCAGAATTTTGTTCTTAACTAGAAATAAACCCAAATCGAGTTAGATATCAACAATCTGGTCTGCTTGAAAATCTAATGTGTATGTTTAAAAGAGAACAGATATGCTAATTCTAGGATTATCCAACAGGAGAAGATAAACTAACTCAGACTTAAGTCGCCTGCTTCATTATCCCATTAAAAAATGATTCAATACAATGAACTTTTAAATTATTCAATGCATTTTACCATGATGTTTTAAATTATTCATTAAAAAAAGATTATATCTAACAAATGCTTACCTTTATCATGATATGAATCAAGCAATGAACGGCAATAAAATTCCAAACTTGAACCACTACTACTAATTTATTACATTAAATTTGTTAAATCCCCTCAGAAATCCGAAGTATATCCAGCATTACTTGCACGACATTGGCCCGACGATCAAATAGGAAAATGCAAACATGAAGAAAAATATAGTGTTAAATTACCTAACAGACGATCTCCCACCAGTGCCCTTGCGGACAAGGTGCCCCACTCCCCGCGTAGCCAAGGTGGATTCATACCGTGGACGATCAGCTCCAGAATCTGGAAAAAGAAAAAAAAAATGAATAGAAGAGGCTAAAATGGAAGAAATCAAGATGTAAGTGGAATCACACAACAGAGAGCGAGAGAGAGAGAGAGAGAGAGCAATGAGGGATTACAGTGATGAGAAAGAGGGTATATCAACTTGAGGGAAGAAATTGATGAAGGAGAGTTGAGACTCTGCTGCTGCGTTAGACGCCTCGAAAGGGCCTGCATCCTTGCTCGGAATGTGGTCGGAGAGAGTGACGGAGGGGGAGAGAAGCGCTGCTGTTAACAGGGTGAGGAATATTGACGAAAGGGCCTGCACTATTGGACTTTGGGTTTTCTTTTTAAGTGGGCCTGATTGTGGCCCATTATGTAGCCCATACTTTCATGACTTTAGCCCAAATACTCGTCTCAACAATTTGAGATATTATTAAATGATTACTTACAATTTAAAATTATTGAGCCTAGCAGAAAGGCTTCAACGCCATGTCTAACTTCATTTGTGGCACTATCTAAACAACATATCTTTGGCTCGTTACGTATCGTTATCGACTTCACGATTTTAAAACGTGTCTAGTAGAGGTTTCCACACCCTTGTAAGGAAAGGTTTATTCCCCTCTTGACGTCCTCGTCTAAACTATACCATTTATAATAACTCATGTTCACGCTAATAGATATTATCCGCATGTGGCAATGGGTCCATTAGTTCTTAGCCGAACCTATTATTATGATATTTTCATTAGATGGAGACTTCATATTTCTATCCATTTCGAATGAAAATTTGAAGCTCAAACTTGAAAAGATATCTAAACCAAGTAGTGGGAAAAAAAACCATGGCCGCTCTCATATTCTTTGGTGTGAATTATTGTCGTGGCATACATGGGTTTGATTTATTCTTCATTCTAATTCCTCCTAACCATGAATGAATCATTCATTCCATAAAACATCAACAACCTCTCTTTCAATTTACAACGCCTTCTTTGTCTAACCCTTGCTGCCCCCTTCCCCTCTCGTTTTTATTCTTTCCTTCCTTTTCCTGTTGCTGCCAGATGCAGATGCAGATGCAGATCCCGCTCAACCAGCAGTGGCCGCTCTGGCCCTTCCGCCTCCTGCACCCGACTGAGATAGACGTCGTTCCCACGCATCCCATCTCGACAAAACCTCTGCTTTGCTCCATTTTATCTTGTCGAATACTCCGTCACTAATTTAAGGAACATCGATGACTTATCCTCAAATAGTCGTGCCGGAGAATCGAACTCTGCAACTCTACCTGCAAACCACATCCAAATTAACTAACATGTGCCGGAGAATGAAAGATGTACTAAACGTAGCGCCTACAACTTTGGCTTTCGGTTACGCGCTGTACTCACCATCGCTTAGTACCAGCACCAGATCACTGTCGACGACGGTCGGAATTCTGTGTGCAATTGTACACACGGTGCAGTCTCTGAACTCTGTTCTAATAACCTTCTGGATGAGATTATCTGTGGCCATATCGACAGATGCCGTGGCTTCATCGAGAACAAGTATTCTGGCTTGTCTCAATAGTGCACGGCCCAACGCCACGAGTTGCCTCTGTCCTACACTCCAATTATCACCATTTTCAAGCACTGCAAGTTCATTGTAAAGAGGATCGTGAGGCATGAAATATATGTCGGGCGCAGCCAGACCAAACAGAATAAACCAAAGATTAAGCTTCATATCTGTGCTTGTTACACACCTGGTGTATCAAGTTTTTGCTCCTTGTCGCGGATCATCTGTCCTAGCTGCGACTTATCCAGTGCCTAAGCGATGTGAAATATAAATCAGGAAAAACCCATTTCATTTTAAGGAACAAGATCATTAAAACATACAACTACAGCAATTTTAGTACAAAAAACAGTGAAGTGATTTCAGAGAGAGATCAAACCTCCCAAATATCATGATCAGAATGCTCTTCAAGGGGATCGAGATTGCCTCTAATTGTGCCTTCAAATAAAGTGGGATCCTGAGGTATGATACTGAGACGGCTTCGAAGGTCATGAAGGCCAATTGTCGAAATATCGATATTGTCGATAACTATCTTTCCACTTGATGGTTCGACCAACCGGAATAGAGCCTGGATCAAAGTAGATTTACCGCTTCCAGTTCTACCAACAATCCCGATCTTCTTTCCACCGGGAAAGCTGCAAGTTATACCACGGAGCACCAAAGGAAGATTCTCCTTGTACCGAACCTTGAAAAAGCAAATGAGTTCGGAATTTCTCAGTTTCATCAGACATTATATGAACATGAGAAGATTTTCGAGTCGGAACTGAAAATATTTTTATCTAAAACCCATGGCCTTGATAGAGGACACAAGGTTATAAAACTCCACCACGTACTTCAGGCCTTAACGCAAGAAATACTTGAGTTCAGTAACACAAAAAAACGATAATATCGCAAGCCAATCGTTACCTTCAGGTCAGTAAGCTCAATAGCTCCATACTCGGGCCACGTGGAAAGAGGACGAGAGTCCTCGATAAGTACTGGTGCCTCACTTGGAATTTGGCTGTACTGATAAATCCTTTCAATAGATATAATCTTGTTCTCAAGCTTGCAAAAGCTGAGTATCCACCGTGACAGGCGAGCGTTCAGATTTAGACCGTATGTTACCGCAAGGCCAGCCATGCCTGTACAAACAAAAACCAGCAATCTCGTGTCTTATGTTTTTACCATTTACATGCAAGATTCAAGGTCCATATGCTAACCTCGAAGTAGAAAACAAACAGACAAAATTAAAATGGTAAATTCAAATTCCCAGTCTAGCTTTTACAAGCATATATATTAATAATAACGCCCGAACAAACTAGATTTCATACGCGATTTCAACCATAGTTTGCAGGACCAACAACTCAATAGCAATGAAAAAGGGCAAGCATACGAAAAGGCAATAATCTAGAAGAGATGTTAACATACTTGGATCAATACTTCCATGAGGAAAGCTGACAAGTAAAACCATGCAGAAAGCAAAGACGAAAGTGGAGAGCAGTTCCATACGCAGACAGAGCCACTCAATAGCTGCAAGACTGCAGAAGAATGGGCGAGAATGACAATCAAGAAGATAAAGATTTCTCTTCATAAACCGTTTTTCCTGACCAAAACCTCGTATTGTCGCTGCTCCAGCAATTGACTCGCCAAATAGATTTATAACTGGAGATTTCTGGATGCTGACAATACGAACAAGCTCCCTTGATGAAGCCATGTAGTATTTCTGCATTATAAAGTACACTTAGTAAGGTCAACACGCCCTCGACACCCTTAATCAAAAAATGGAGACAACAGAGCTTTCCACTAATCCTTGAAGGCCAAGTGAATCTGAAGATGTTATTAGATAGCCCTTTTGCAATCTCAGACCTTCCTCACTTTTGCAGTAACTTTTTTTTGTAAATATCTCTTTACTCGAAGTCGAATATACATTCCATCGATATAACAAAGAAATGATTTATCAAGGCTGGAAATTCTACATGATGCACGAAGTTGTGGCCGAGACGGCCACGTGCTTTTGGAGTAAAAGTATTGAATAAGTAGATCTGATTTCTTCTTTTGTTATAGTACTTGTGATTCTTTAAAAATCAAGAATTTTTCTCTTCATTACATTTAATATCTGTTTTCCTTTCTATAGTTTATATCTTTCCCCCTTTTTACGATAATAGAACGAAGCATCATGAACAGACGGACAAAATATGATAAATATAAATGGAAAAAGGTAATTACATGAGATGAAGTACTGTAGAACGACATAGTATACGTGATGGGAGAAATTATTTTCTTCTCATAATGCAAAATATAAAGAATGCATGAGTATCATAAGCGAAAAAATGGAAGGGGGAAGCTGTAACCAGTACTCACCTGCATCCACAAACAAACAATAGCCATGGGAATGACTAAAAGCAAGACTTGCCAGGTAACTTCTGACATAACACCAACTATGCCAATAAGTTGTATTGTCGTCGAAGCAAACCCACCAAGTCGAAAAGGGATATCAAGATCCACAACACTTTGGTCAATGGATACCTATAAGGCCGAAAGTAATAAAGTAATTCGAAGTTCAAAGAAAACTTTAGTGTGTGTGAATAGCATGATTAAATTGATTGGACATCTGTCTCTTAGAACGAGAAACTTACACGATTCAAGATCCGTCCTGCTGGTGTTGAGTCAAAGAATGACATGGGTGCACGAAAAATAGATGTAAGCATCTTGATAAACAATTTTTTAGCAGCTGCGAGACCGAACATAGCAACCAGAATAGCCCTAATAAATACAAACCAAGAGCTCCCAAAAGCAAGGGCCATGTAGACCACAAGGAGGATCGTGGGAGTCACTTTAGGTTGGTCCCCTTCAGTTTGGGGATTTGCCCATGCCATCCACCAGTTGCTTGCAATCTGTAGGAACTGAAACAGCACTTGTGCAACAATTATGAGCGGAATTAAAAAGCCTTTATATGCTGCAGCCATGTACGAAAAGTAGACCTTCATGCTGACCCGGCCTCTTACCCTTTCCTCTTCCTGTACAAGCTGTCTTTTTCTAGAACGTTTCGCCTTTTTTTTCTCCTTGATTGCCTTTTGCTCCGCTGCCGATATACAGTCCTGCACTTCCTTATCCAAATCGCCAATGTTATTTCTAACAAGATCACACTTTTTACCAATATTCAGAGATTCATCGGTAGACATAGTTTCATCTGAATCTTCAGATGAATGGTTGGGAATATCCATAGCTTCAATAGCTTCATGATGAGCAGTTACCAAAGTGTTGAAGTCAGTCCCTGCTTGTAAAAGATCATCATATTTTCCTGCCTGTATAATGCGGCCTTCTTTGATAACCTGTACACATGGAAAATGAATGCCTAAGAGAAAGATATCATTGTAATATCATTTCACATCGACACAAAAGCTTTGACAAACTATTAATAATATAATACGTGTTCTACACAGAAAATCCCTAAACAATATTTCTTTCCAAGTCGTCAAGAAATTACATTAATACAGAAATATTGTTGGATACTTCTTTTTTGTGTTAGGGAACAAAATGAAAAGGCATAGGAGACATCACAACGGCACGAACATAATATACGAACATTAAAACCGATAGTTTTGTCTGCTAGTATGTGCTAAAAAAATTCCAGAGTATGATTCTCCGAGTAATTCATACCAGTATCAAATCAACAGCCGGCAAAAATTCAACTTGATGTGTAACAAAAATGACAGTTTTGTCTGCTAGTGCCGTCATTATGTACTCCTGCATTCCATGTCACCGTTATAATAAACAAACGACCAAATACCCGAGAACAAGACAGAATGCCACAAAAAATATATATATATATACATATAACCTTGAACAAGTCTAAGGCAGTGTGTATATCAACAGCACTGAATGGGTCATCAAGTAAATAAATATCGGCATCTTGATAAAGTGCCCTGGCAAGCTGAACACGTTGTTTTTGACCTCCACTAAGATTTATTCCTCTATCACCAATTATTGTTTGATCTCCATGCGGAAGATTCTCCAAATCCTTCTTCAGTGAACAAGCATGAATAGCATTCTTGTACTTTGGTTTGTCAAGAGGACTTCCAAAAAGAATATTTTCTTCTATGTTTCCAGATTGTATCCAAGGTGATTGAGGCACATATGCGGAAGTGCCACATAATTTTACCTGGGCATAGCAAAAAAATGAAGGACTCAAAGAAACTTGAAACATCTCCACTAACAAAAAGCGACATCGAAATATGACATCAAGAGCAGAATTCTAAAAGACTTACTTCCCCCATGATTTTTGGAATCTCCCCAAGGATGCAAGAGAGGAAGCTTGATTTCCCGGAACCAACAACACCACAAACGGCAACACGCATCCCTTTCTCCACTCGCACTTGTATTCCTGATAAAGTTGGCCTTGGAGAGGAAGTGTCCCAGGAGAAGAGGCCATCTTTGATTTCTACGGCTGCATTTGGCATGCCTCGAGGTAGGACAATAGTTGCATCTTCCTGCAACTCTTCCTCCAGCAGTAGTCCAGAAATTCGGTCTAGAGAAACTTTTGTCTGAGCCATCATCGACACCAGGTCAGGGAAATTCCTAAGTGGTTCTTGGAGAATTCTAAAAGTGGCTAGAGCAGAAAGAACACTGCCTGCAGTTAGCTGACCACCCAACAATATGCAGGTGGCAAAAGTAACGACAGACACAAATATTGGGGAACTCCAGAAAATGAAAGTAATGAAGGCTTGTGAATAAAGAGCTTTTCGAAGCCACTTGAACTCCACACCCCGCATCTCTTCCAACTTCGCTTTATACCTGACTTCCCAAGCTTGAAGCTTCAGAATCCTCATGCTTCTTAGGCACTCAGAAGTTTTTCTCATCCTATCATCCTTGGCTGCCATCAATTTGTCTTGATAATCCTCTTGTATTCTAGCTATCGGAATGGTAACAAGAATGGAGACGATGGTGGCAATCAATGTTGCCATAGAAGCAATTCCAACGTTCTTATACAAAATAGCTAGAGCAAGAATGATTTGCATAGGGAGCATCCAAGCATCATGAAGATACCATGAGTAATCTCCAACCCTTTGCACATCAACAGCCATGTAGTTCACAATCTCTCCACTGGTATGACTCTGTTTAGCAGTGCTGGAAAGCCGAAGGCCTTTTCTATATACTAATGCTGTGAGAGCCGATCTCACGTGCATCCCCAAGATATCTACCCCAAGATACCACTGTCTCGCTGTCAGAGTTTCCACAAGCTTCGCTATGAAGAATGTTCCGGCCAAAATGTATCCTTCATGGGGGAAAGTTTCTTTCCCCCCCAAGTAATCGACAAAGTAGCTAATCATATAAGGACCAACATACGAAACCACAGTATTCAGGCCAGCAAAGATGGCATTACAAGCTGCCTCCTTCCAGAAAGACTTCAGAATGGCCCAAGCAAGAGAAGGCTGTTTGGAAGGATTATCTGCTTTCAATTTCTCCCAGTTTGAGTTCAAAACCTTATAATTGTTTTTAGCTCGATCTTTCGGTGCGAGAAGGGGAATGTCCTTGAGTTCAAGTGGTCTTTTCGCACCAATTGAGAGAAGAGGGTTCAGCCAAGAAAGTGTAGTTAAACTAAAGATCCCGGCTTCACTGTAAGGGGTTACCTTGAGACATCCAGGTTCTTCTTCCTCAAGAAGCAATGGGTCTTGAAGATCAGGGTTCCTATAAACTTTTATACCAGTAACCCCCCTAACAGCCACAAAACAAAGGAAAGCCACGGCAGGAGTGGCAGCAAAATTTGCAACAACATGAGAACGCAGGTGTTTCAGACCTTGTACAAACAATTCTCTTCCATCAACATACAGAGCAGACAGACAAAGAACAAATGACACAAACCACCAGACCCTCAACAACAATGAAAATTTCTCCGAAGCCTTGAATTTGCAACGCAGGGCCAAAAAGCTCAAAAGAAACCAAGACAAAACTTGAGCTACAGGAAAGCAAACCACAGACCAACCTTTATCCTCCTTCCCATTAACAGAATCTCCAATTGAACTAACGAGATCGAAAGCTAATACAAAAACTTGCACAAACAACACATAGAAACAACATGAAACGGACATTTTGAAACTGGTACCGATGTCAACATCATGAATTTCACCATCCGCCCTGCGCCGAATTGGACTTGCATTCGTGTCAGATTCATCATCCTTGTCGAAGCCAAGGCGACCAACAAAAACAGATATCCGCTTCGCTACGACAATGAAGAAGAACAAGATACAGAGTGCAAAGTTAATGCCGATTGATGCGAACTCCAAAATTGGCAACGTTCCAAATGCTTCTGACAAGGCATTAGACGATCGTACATCAGATGACAAAGCTTGGATTCTATTCAATAAATGGGCAACACCCATCACTGATTGCGGGGCGTAGGTGAGGAAGGCGATTCAAAACAGTGAGTCGGGGACGAGTTAAGTGAGAGAGATAAAACCCAGTTATGAAGATGAGCATTTCACCATCTGGGTTCTCGTAGACACCTAATGAGTATGTCAATAGACAGCCTGCAGACACATAGCACATGCCAACAAATGGATTTTTTGTTAACACGAAAGTCGAAGAAACACAGAAAGAGAGAGACATAGAGAAATAGAGCGATGATTGTGCGTTCAAACACTGTCTTCCTGTCTGTATCAAAACGTGGAATGGACAAAAAAAAAAAGACGACCCATGACTGAAAGTGCAAAAATAAAACTGACCGACCTGCCTTGGCGAGAGGTAAGTAGTACGTGATTACTGATGACAAACAAACCAAACCCAGTTGCTTCTCCAGTCTTGAACACCAATTAATCCGCCAATGAATAAATCCAGAGATGAAACGAGGGAGAGCGCAGGGAAACAAGAGGAATCGTACAAAACCCAAATCTCAAAATCGATTAAAAACGATGATGGAAATGGGTATGATCCAAACAAATCAAGAAAATGAAAGGGGAGAGAGATGGAGAGAGAGAGAGAGAGAGGGACAGCACTCTCTCCTTGTTCTCTCGTTTAGAAATAAAAGATAGAAAGGCTCTCAAGGCGGCTTTTTAAGGATATGGGGTTGGGGTTTAATACAAAAAACAAACCGCCGAGCGGAAGAGAGAGTTGAACGAAAAATAGAAAGAGAGACATTTGAGGAAACTCAAATCGGCCCGGATTTTGCTGTTGGGTTTATCAATGGCGTTACTTGCAGCCCGAAGGAGCTCCCCCGCTAACAAAATTTCGCTCAAATTTCGTCTTTATCCAAGCATATTCTTTTGTTTTCTTCTGTAATTATGTCTCTCCCTCTCTTAAATGTGTGTTGTGCGCTGAATGGAGAAATCCCCTCCACATTTGGGAATTGAAAATTCAGAAATCAAAAGAGAAGACGCGGGTGCGTGCCTAGTAGGTCGCTTAACACCTCACTCCACCAACACACACTCTGGAATCTGAATTTGATGCCATTATCTATATATCTTTCTTTGTGTTACATATATTTATACGCGTCCTTAACATTCGTGGTGCATCCTTACTACTCCCCTTTCAATTACGTTTTATCAAATTATTTGTCCTCCCCTCCACTAAAAAAGCTCCAACCAACATTCAACCAAACCCTATAATTCATTTTTTTCGATCAAACTTTCACATCAACATTTTAATTTCAATTAAAAATTTAAAATTAATGGTATAAACTCATAACATAATTTCTAAAAATTTATCATTGGAAGAATTTTCATTAGTACAGGCCTTTTATAGTAACTAAAATCGAAGTCCAAAAAATTCCTTCCTCAAAATCAATCAATCCATATAAAAGTATTGTGCTAAAAGGGAATGAAAAATTGTCATAAAGCTGCAATGATGCCTCTTTATGAGCAAATAACTTGGAGAAGACATTCCCTCAAAAAAAAATATAAGTTAGATATTTTAAAGCTATGAAAAAGCATATAAAAATAAAACTGGTCGATTGTTATTTGATGCCAAACCCATTGGTCCACTTAAATTGTTACATTCACGTGATGTGATGAAATTAAGTAACCATATTTTTACGTCGTCTCAAAAGTAATTTTTATATTTCTTATTTTGTATCAATTAAGATAACGATGTCAGATTCTCTATGATTATTCTCGAATGTATTACTCCATTTTTACGTGTATTTTCTTAATCAACCGTATTCAAAATCGTGTGAAATAGTAAAAATCAAAACCTAAATTCGTCAAAAATTTAGGGTAACATTTTGATTCATGATAAACTCGAATATTTAAGAAAATAGATATTAAAAAAAAAAAATAATAATTACCATTATGATTTTTTTTTTTTTTTTTTGGGTAAATGGATAAATGTCCAATTATGTTTTTAGTCTATTAAAAAAAAATTCTCTTCATAATATAATTTTATTTATTTATTTGGAAAATGGATAAATGTCAACATTTATTTAGAATAATTAATTAACAAAATTCTAATTCCACAATTAATTTCTTTTTTAATTCAAATAAAGAATTTTGATTATAATTTCTCTCAACAACCAAATTTACGAGCCTTTCTATCCTTCTTTAGTCTGTCACTTTCTAAACCAAATGAGTTACAATATTTAATATTTATTTAATGTTTTCACTGTTTATTTCTACCAACCATTTAAATCCTTACCCTCCTTCAATATCTTTTTTAATTTATTTCCATTTTTTAATATATATATATATATATATATATATCAAGTATGAGCTTTTTAAAAAAAAATTAGAGATTGAATTAAGAATTATAAAATATCTTTATTTAATTATAATCCAATTAATTATAAAATATTTTTAGGTGCATTTTTTCCGGTGATTGCTAAATAATTTTAATGAATAATGGAATTATTTTTCAGCGGATTATTATTTTTTTATTTTTTTATTTATAAATAAGCATTGGGTTGCATATGGAATAATTACTGAGTATTTACAATAATACATTTATGTTTTTTAAAATGAGTCCATAAAAATAATTAATTGTCAATAATAAATTTAAAATGTTATTTTTATCCAATTGTAGAAATAAGGGAAGCGTTTTCAGTATTTATAATAATAACAAAAATTAGTGGGTAGATTTGAATCATTATTAAAATACATACATTATCATTATTGAAGCATATTATGGGTAATACACATGCCTTTTATGCAATTTCAATCATAATTATACATTATTACAAAAATAATAAATGCTAAAGCAATTAGAATTACTATGCGACATATTAATTCTTAATTATTTTGTGGTCAACAATAATATCATGTTTGCTTTAATTAATTAATTAATGTAATGCCGTTCGTTATCGTTTTTTGAATTTGAGGGAGAAAAAAAACTGCAGATTTGGAATCAAGGGATCAGAATTTCATAATATTTTTTATTTGGTTTTTTTTAGGAATCATACAACTAGAAAGAAATATATTTGGTTAAGAACTAAAAGGAATTTTGAAAAAAGTTTTAAAAAGTTTAAAAGACTAAATATACTTTATTTAAAAAAAAATTATTATAAAACGTGTCTACCAACCTTATCATGAATGTATGCTAAGTATCCTAGAAAATTAATTAAATTAATTAGAACTGAGTAAGGACGAGAATATAATTATCATCTTCACCTTTATTTAGTCAACTCCGACTTCAATTTAAATAGACATATTTACTTTCAAATATAGCCTTCGAATGAATAGAACAATGAGTATGTGCATGACTTATTTATCATTGTGGAATTGAAGTAACCAAGATTTACACGAGAATTTTCACAAACTTACATATGTATTTCTCCTCACTAAAAAAAAGAAAAGAATTAAGATATTTTCAGTGTTGCTATTAATTAATGTTATGTTACAAAACTGATTTGACTAAAAACAGTTGAGCTGCAAATTAATGGGTCCCAAGGGAAACCTCTAGTGATGCTTCATCTGCACTTTGTGTTGTACTTCTACTTCAGCCTTTGGAGTTGGGGAAGCATTCACTTCACCGAACCCATTTTCAAAGCTCGACAATCGAGAATCTGAAAGAACACTGAAAAGCTGCGTGTCTACTAATAGCTGCAAACAATTCATCACATCATTTTCAACTATTTGGATGAACACATTTGTTTTGATTTCGAATTCTTTCATTGTTTTAGGCGATTATTGTTTAGGAAGCTGAAAGAACTCAGTGTTTTTGACCCAACAGAAACACAGTTGTAAGATTATTAAAATATGATGCACATGAGATTCAGCTATAAAAGTATCGTTAATGAAATGGCTAAGAAATCAAGCTGAGAAGTGGAAATCACCTTAATAAATGGTCGGTCCTTACTAGCAAACGAGTCAATAAAGCTATCTTTAAGAAGTAAAGAAACCTGAAATCATAAAAACAAAGAGCTAAGAGCTATAGAGATTGGTTGCCTATGGGATGTTAAAGTATAACAGAATGTAGATTATCTGACCCTGTCGTTATTTGATTGAACACTAGTTATGGTATGAGATCTAAGATTTGAACACAGCGAGTCCATGTATTGCCTCATGACATTCAAGAACTGGGTAGCGTATTGAGTCTGCAAATTCAAAGTTACATCTGAGAATCGAGTATGAGCACAAGGCATTGGAGTAGAAGAAAAATAAGTAGCTAAACCAACAATACTAACCTGATATTCGTTGCACCTATATACAGGATGCTTTTTGGCAATTGAACTCCTATTAGCCAATTTCGCATGGACCGGGCCAAGCTCAGAGGCTAGTTCTCTGTGTCGTGGAAGTGTTGGTAAGGAACATGTTTTCACCTGAATGAACAGGAAGTTGAAAACCAACATCAGAAACTAATTAGTGGCTTTAAAAATCTGTTTAGAATCTGATTGATGCATAAACATGGTGAAGAAAAACAAAAGGATCAGCAAAATTCCACCTAACCTGATCCTTAACCACATCAACAACAACTAGATTAGACGTCTTCATCTTTACATCCGTTGGTCTATTTAGTGTACCAACCTGAGAAATTACCAAATGGGGAAGCCGATGTTATAAAATAATCTGGATTCATTAACAAACCTTAACCTATTTGCTCAAACATCCAGATCAATGAACTTTCTATTTCAGACTTAAATCTCAGAGCTACAAGAAGAGCACTGATAAAATGAAATGTACTAATAAGAGAATTGCCTATTGCTAAATCCATTAAAAGATTCATAATCATCTAGCTTATGATATCGAGGTGATAGGTTTCTAATAAAATATCCCATTATTTCAAAATGAACTGCCTCTGATCAGCCCACAAATAAAAAGTTTGCATTTAAACGTGAGAAAGAATTTAGATAAAAGAAATCAATGTTATACTCACAATAAAGGGAACAGGTGCATCAAGGAGATCAAACATTTTTCCTGGTAGAACCTGAAAATTATCGAGATGAGCATGACCTGGGAAGTAATAATTCAAGCAAGTTCTACTTTTCCATTTACCTCATTTGGGAGGTAAAATTAAGACAACATAATAAAATATTAAACAAGTATTGCATTCCTCTTAGAAATTTGCAAGGACGGTGAAGCATCTTTCAAAATACGACCCATACCTCTGTTTTTGAGTTTTGAATTAGTACTGTGAATGTGAATTATTAAATGACGTGCATAAGAAAGAAGAGTACATCTTTCATTCAATCCAACCAACCATAATTACTTCAGAATGGGCTTTCCAGAAATACTGTGTCCTATGGAGAAGCAAACGTAACAGGTGATTTTCTACTCCAGAAAGTAGTGCTTTTAAAGTCTGACACACAAAAGTGCAATAACTCTCCAAAGCTTACAGGCTTTTTTAGGCCATATAAGAAAAATGAAAACAATTTTTTTACAAGCTGAAGAAGATAGTATTGTGTATAATAAAATAATCAAAATATTGCGTGTAATAAAATAATGAAAATTCTAATAAATCAGAATTTTTAAAGAAATTTGGGAGAAATTGTACTTTTAGTTAATCAATTAAAATACACACACACACATATATTTCAAGGCTTCAAGGCACAGAGGAGCATGCGTGCATGCACTTCATTGGACAAAGAGACTTACCATTCAAAAGACTTCCATCAAAGTTCAAATAGAGATTTTATTTCAAAAATTA
The DNA here is from genome assembly GCF_057944985.1 of Cucurbita pepo subsp. pepo. NCBI lineage: Eukaryota > Viridiplantae > Streptophyta > Magnoliopsida > Cucurbitales > Cucurbitaceae > Cucurbita > Cucurbita pepo. Next base: position 13,976,583 of record NC_141814.1, on the reverse strand, counting down.
TATATCCTCTACAACAAGGTGAAATGGTTAGGCCATTTCCAATACCATATAAACATCGCTGATTTGTGCAAAATGCACGTGGTTGTTATTATTGATGTTAATAGGTGGTTCAAATGAATAAAAATTTGAAAAATGGTTTAGTAGAGGGATTAATATCAATGAACGTACCGGAAGAAATAAACTTTGCCATTGGAAAGGGCAAATCATAGGAACAAGGGATGACACTGTAGCAGAAAGTAGACCCTGCACTAATTGATATAATGAATGAACATCTAATCAAGTAAATAATTCATTGTAGTCAGAATAATGAAGAGCTAGATATAAACAACTAAGCACAAGATTATAAGTGAACCAAAAAAGAAAAAAGAAAATAGGACTAACATACCAAGTTCGGACACACTAGTATCACTTGTTTTTCTAATAAAATCCCTGCAACCAATTGCAAAACCTGAAAAGACGACGTGATCAGACTTCTAAATCATGAAAAACGAATTTTCAAATGCTTGAAATCAACGTACTTCGAAAATTTAAGAAGCACTCAAGTCAGAATATGGAAAAATGTACCAAGGGCATTCAAAAACAAACCCACAAAAGAAGCACTCAAGTTATTGGACACAAAGCTATTGGTTGTCAAGAAGCTGTGATCTCAATATTGCGTCAAGTAGTCCCAAATAAAGAAACAGATCTTGAGGAATAAACATTGCAGAGAAAGCTCATGACATGACGTAAAAATGAAGTAAGAACAAACCATTTTAGGATCAGGGAAAAAGATAGGGGAAACAATATTAACTGACAAAACAACCGTATACTTGAGTAAGTTAATTGAATTAAGGAATCTGCAAGGGAGTTGCGAGAATTCATTCTAAAACTAATAGAAGTGCAAAATTTTTGGACCTGCAGAATTAACTGAAAAGCATTGTGCTTACAGTTTCAAGAGAGAGAGCTCGGCATAGAGTGGCTGTTGTCCACATTGACAAGGCACGAGTTTCTTCAGCTGTAGCCAACTTTGTTTTGACCTATCACAGATTTAATCGCCCCTTAAAGTGATGCTAAACAAACCCTAAGAACAATGAGCAACAAGAGAAATACCTCAATGGGGTTCAACGAGTCTAGATATTTTTCACAAAATCCAAGGGATGCAATTGCAGGTCTTCTATATTGAATAGATTGCAAATGTTCTAGAGGTTGAAATAATAATTCACATCCCCATTCAGGAACAGGAAGAGAATGATATCCACAGACTATTTGTAGCACGTCATACTTATTCTCCTATCATAACAAAACCATGAAGCAAATGATTAGATCAAGAATAATCTAAAAAGAAACTAGTCATTCAAGGAAAATTGGCAATCAAAATCAACCAACCCTAGCCCATTCCATTATCAAGTCATCACTGTATTCCTGTTCGCAATTTGGAAAAAGATCATCATCCTCATCTTGTGAAGCCACACTTCTAACTGGACTGCCATATGATATGATATCACTGAAATTGGAACTGGGGAAAAGGTGTCTTATACTAACAATATATGAGCATATTAGATATCAGGGTAAATCACCACCTGAACAGGTATTCGGAACTCCCTAGGCTTTCTAATGCACGATGTCTTGATGAGAAAGATCCCTCTGCGCATAGGTGACCACTCTCGCAACTTCCATTACTTCTTTCCAGCTTCCAAAAAATTGAAGACAGCTATAAACTCAGCAATCACCAAAAGATAACCACAAAAGGAACTACACGTGCCATCTAATATTAATTGAGGTTTTTTAGAAGAGTCCTTATAACAATTCTACATTGGTACAATTGAGAACTTTCTTGCAGCCTCAAACTATCATAAAGGAAATTTTAATCACTCATTTTTGTTTTTCCTTACTTGACTCAAATCCAAAGTGTCGCTGGTTGTGCTACTTTCAGGAGATCGAGGTTCTGACATCTTCGTTGAAGAGGTTAAGATCTCATCATCAGATATAAGTCCTGCAGCAGCAGCAGTAAGGGCCACTGCACTGTCAATTGGTATTGCTGATGCCATCCATTCACTTGTGGACTCCCTTTCAGGGGAGTCGACATTCGCACTGTGATTTGAACTTGACACTGATGGCACATAATCAGTGAGAGAAATTTCACTAATAAACTGAGTTACACGATTCAAACGTTCCTGGGCTATTACACTGCAGACAATAACCAAACAAAGGTTGAGTTATTTAGATCCCAGATTATTCTATCTTGAATCTGTTTGTCCTTTAGAGAAACAGAATTACAAAGGACCTGTTCAGCATCTCAAAGTGTGACTCAAAGAAAGGTACTCTGGTTAACAGACAATAGCAGCGAGGTGCAGAAACCAAAAAACGGCTGCATAGTCCAGAAGAATTAGAAAGAGAATTTGAGATGCCTAGAATACAGGGTGGCCTCTGAACAATTTCTTGCACATGTAAGCACACACCATAAAGAGTTGAATTGTTGGCAACCTGAAGGAAAAGAAAGTAGCTTCAGCCACCATTTATTCCTATTTCTTCTATGAAATAAGCATATGGAAGTGAGTAAAAAGATCAAAGAAACTCCCACTTGAAAAGATAAAATGGCTTTAGATAAAGAGTGGATAAAAAATACGCACCAAAATCCCAAGAAAAGAAAAGAACTGGGATGGTTCAAGTTTCAGAAACTTAATTTCAGTCAATATTTTACACTTCCACAACAAGACAATAGGTAAAAGAAAGCCATCTGAACAATACTTCAAGATTTGAAATCAATGCAAAGAAGAAAAGGAAGATGTTATCGTAAACTTGCAAACACAATTAAAATAATATACAACCAAGTAACTCGACTAGAAATCAAAAGGCATGTGAATCTTGTATTTACTCATGAATCACAGTCTTGCATCAAAGATCAAGGACGTCAAAGAAAATTTGAAAAGAAAAACGTCCATCATTTAACTTAGACATATATCTAGTGACAAAAAGAACTTTAGATCCAAGATTAGCTGAGGAGGCAATCACAAAATTTACCTTAAGAGAAAAAATAAATGCCAAATCATCTCTTTTCAAATGTTCCTGTGACAAATAGAAGAGGCTAGCATCATTATGTTTTTGGAAACTAAAAAGTAAATTAACAGCTTATGAATAAATCTAAAAATAATTTACTCGTCAAAAACATCCTCAACAAAAAAAAAAAAAAAAAACAAAGCAAGGATAAACTTCACCAAACCATACTTTACTACTGCTCAGAACTACAAAAGAAGGAAACTAGGATCACCAAGAACAGTGGTTCCATTTGCATATGTGTTTAAGTGATGCTCCAAATGGATCAACAAGGCTAACTGTATGATCCACGGCAACAAGGAAGCTACACACATTTATTAAAAAATGAGTTGCTTCACTTGGACATATTACAAGCATTACCATTTCTTATGTCGTTACAAGCACTATGATCATCAAAGATAAATATACAACCAGATGCAAGAGATGATAGATTTTTATGACATCTTAAAAATAAAAATTGTCTACACCATAAAAGGAAGAAAAAAATATTGATGTGCTCATAAAACTTTGTTCCAATGAAAAAGGTTTATTAAAAGAGTCAAAATACAGAACAATAATGGAGAGCCGAATGATTTGATGGAAGATATCAAGATGGGTACAGACACGTGATTATGTTTAAGAAATACGATGAAGAAAAATGGGTAATATAAAGAAATCCAAAGGGTTAAATATATATTAATATATACTGCCAAATGATAATACAGAAGATAACTTATAAAATTTCATCCAACCCAACAGACCCAGTCGACTGTTCAAATGTAACCCACCTAAGTTTAGTTATGAAAGTTAACCTGGTTGCCAATTTCCTAGTGTCTATACTTGATCTTACTGTTATAGTTCCATGTTTGGATGATTAAACTCGTCTAGGAGCAGAGAGAAAAGTAGACGGAGGAAGGCATATATACGCTAAGTTGACATGACAAAATACATTAATATTGGCACTAGGTACCTGACCATAAACAATTTCATTCAGATCGCTGAGTGATGGAGTCCTCTCCATCAATTGTGCCTGCATTAGAGTCAATGTGTGAAATTTCATTCTACTAGGGAACAAACATTTCCAGAAAATAGAACAAACTACAACGATCAAGTCAGTATTAAACATTAAGGCCATTATGATTCAAAGAGAACATTAATGAGAAGTTAAAAGCACGGTAAACGTAAACTACTACCTAATGCACAATAATCCACAAAATAAGTAGAGGGAAAGATGATACCTTAATGATACCATTAATTTATTTTAGAAATTAATTGTCATCGTATACTCTTTTTTTCATTCAAGATATTCATTAATGGTATAAATTCCCAAAGAAAAAAAAATATCATAACTCACATCTGCTGAACACCACAACAATAGTTTATTCACATTTAACCATTGATTTGTAAACAAATAGCTTATTTTAAATTCAAACGCTGATCAACATATAAATTATATGGAACATGTTGGTGATAGAGAATAAAATTTGACACTTGCAGATATACTTCACCTGGTTTCCTAGATTTTGATTTTCACATAAATGGATAAAAGCAATATAATGAATAATGGATAATATTTAACCAGCCTAACCTTCCTTAACACATCATGGCTGATGGATAATAGCTCACCTTAACACCTGCAGGAAAACAAAAGGCAGACAAATCCTTCATACGCATTGGCAGCCTCTTCCCCGGTGGATACTTAAAAAGAATCTGTAGATACAAGTACATGATTTCATCAACATGCAAATATACGAACGCAAGAATGAAATAGTTGACCATCTTGTCATGTTGTTCAACCTACTTCTCAACTGCATTGCTTCAGTGAGATGCCAAAAATAAACATGAACGAGGTGTCCTATAGAAATGGGGACCCGATTGGTCTTCAAAACCTTCATCCCAAATTTTATGCGAGTAGATTTCTTAAGCAAACTAAGTTTTCAGTAGGCATAACAAAAAAGAAGGATCTCAAATATCATTACAAAGAATTAACTCACTACACAATGGATCATTCTACAATGGAAAGAAAAGAGTTCTACCAAACTACTGATCCAGATAAAGAGTTAACCTGAGGTTCCAGCAGGGGAACTGGTGGCTTTCTATTCTCTAACCTTCTGATATCTGTCATCTCAGCATTTCTCTTTTGTGACTCCCATTTTTTTCTTCTAGCAAATGCATTTTCCACAGTCTCAAGGTTAGTATCCGGATGGAGCCCCGCAATAATGAAGTGTTCAAAGAGAGAGGTGGGCTCCTGGTATACACCGTCCTATAAAATATGAACATATTAAAATTAATCCTATCATTTTTCTTTTCCTATTTATCCAACCATAGTAGATACATTTAGCTTAATAAAAACCATGCAATCATCCGACATCTGTTGGAGCACCGGTTCGCCTCATCCACATGCAACTGGATAGTTATACCCATCTTATCTTACGAGTTTCATCTCAGACTGAACTACCAACTCATTTTTTTCTACTCAATCATAACAGTTCAGCCATTTTAACGCTAATCTGAACTAGTCATATTTGTATACGTCATATGAGGAAATTCCATAAGAGCAGTGGATGATGATTATCATAAACATTGAAAAAGCAGAACAGCCAGTAATTCCAAGAACGTTTTTATACATGACTAATTTACAACCATGTGGAAGTAGAAAATATTTGAGAACATTGAAAAACTTCAGTCCAAGGGGAGCCTGGTTTTGGAAATAAAACAGGGTATTGCTTCATTATAACATCACCCAAAACGTGCATTAAAAAACATAACTCGTTTTTTCTGTATCGAAAACAAACATGTCCTGCTTCAGTCTCGAAACCCGGAAAAAACCAAGTTGTAGTAGAAAGAATAGAGAAAACATGGAATCAATTAGATACCAGAGTTTTGGAGTGAAACTGATACCACTGACGTTTTTGGTTCGCCATGATCTCAGGATCGAAACTATAGAAGGCGTAATCGTCATCGCGTGTGTCTCTCCCCCATCCCCAAGCCTTCTGCACATGGGATTTCAATCTCTGGATACTGTTGGATCGTCTGTGTTTTGCATTCGGAATTTCACTCCTAGCACGTCGATGTCCCATCCCCGCGTCCTGCAACCCGGTGCCCCCATGATAAACGCTATTGAGAGCTTCACCGGCCACCCGAAACGCCTCCTCCGAGAACTGTTGCAACGCCCAGACAGGCGACGGAGGCCGCTCGTCCGCCAATTCGCCATCTTCCTTAGTCTCCATTCTTAAACAATCAATTCATCATCAACGCTCATTGCACCAATTAATCAGCTCCATCATTACATTCTCAATCCCCCAATGATTTTGAAGCAGAGGTAGATGGAAAACAAAACCAAATTCACAACGAGGTCCCTCTGAAAACACGATTATCATGGATTAAACCACCCCCCAAGTGAAAAAGAAGCTGAAACATTCCCAAAAATCCACGTCTAGTGCATCAGCACGTGAATGTTCAAGGCATACAGGAAAAAGAAGGAATCCCCTGAGGTAGCAAACGGAAGGGAAGGGAAACAGATACAGGAAGCAAGAGGCGAGTTATGAATGGGATTGGATTTGCAGAAGTGAAAATGATGATTGAAAACGTGAAATGGGAAAGAGTGCAGAGAAATAAAGAACAGAGAAATGGGGGAAGATATGGTGGAAATGGCAGAAATCACCTGAATGAACGAATGAACGAACGAAGGAATGTGAGTTTGGAAGTTGGTGTTGGGAGGGAGCGGAAGCGGAGGAGAGATGGAGAAGAAATTCATCAAAAATAGGAAACAAATCAAACAAAGAAAGGAAGTTTTGTTGAAACCAATAGAGAGAGAGAGAGAGAGAGCGAGAGAGAGAGAGAGAGAGAGAGAGAGAGAGAAATTTCTAACATTTTATTTTAATAATCATATTGTATAAATTATATATTCAACTATATTTTCACATTTAAATTTTTATTTCTTTGTTGTGAGAAAGCCGACGTGTCGTTTAGCCAAAAACTACAACTTTCACCGGTCGGAAAATCTGGGCCCACTTTCCGAAGATTTTCAAGTTCTCTGCCGTTGATTTTGGCGCGACCGTTACGGTTTGATGTCCACCGTTGGATTTTGGCGCGGCCCTTTCTTATTTTACGCGCATCTACATGCAATTAATGTTCATAATTGATTTACGTGAAATAAATTAGTTAAATTAAAAATTTAGGAAGAGGTTTATATTTATTTGTTTGTCAAAATTATAAATTTAATTCTTAAATTTTCTAATTTTTAAAAATCTATCATGATTTAGAGGAGCCAAGTTGACTTTATTATTATTCGCTTTTGAATGGAATCTACTTTTCAATTATTTTGCCTAATTCATTTAAGACTTGGATTTTAATTTCATGCTCATTCCATTTTTATTTATGAAATGAAAAAAAAAAAAGAAGAAAAAAAACAGAGTCACCTAAATATTTAGCATCAATTAGGAAGCTTCGTGAAATGAAACTTTATACATATATAATTTGTTAAGATGTGAAATGGAACAAGTTTAGGCTCTATTGTCATTGATGTTTAAATAATTAAATGTAAGCAGAGCACATGCTTTGTTCACTACATGTATGGGATGGATAAATGTCTACCTATGAAAATGTTTGGACAAATTTAGTTGAACTATAAATTTTTCCATGACACAAAATTGACAGAAACATGATAGAAATATAACGATGAATGGAATGGTGATGCATACTCCCGTAATACTAGAATTTTTTTGGAAACAGAACTCGAAAAGGAAAAGTTTTAAAGCATGCAATATTGTCGTAGGTGGAAGTAGGGAGGCACATGCATGGTTTGTCTAGATAAACGTTCATTCAAACATTGCTATAAAAAATAAATTGTAAAACTTTTGGAAAGCTGTGAAAGGTTTTAGTTTCATAAGAAACTTGGGATGAGAGCAAAGAAGCAACACCTATCCCATTTCCACTATATCTTTTAGGTGCCTCATTTTCCCATGTGAACACAACTACTAGGAGAATCACAGAACTTCAAGGAATGACTGTACTTGGATTTTCAATGAAATGACCTAACACATTCATCATCATCAAAACCATCCTAACTTAAATGGATTAACTGCTTTGAATCATAGAGGCATCAAATACTCGTACCAAATTTAAGAATAAAGCTAAAACATCATTCATTACACACATGAACCAATGAGAAACATCACATAAGATTTCAACAGCATTATTTCTGAAACTTGCATAATGAAGAAACAGAGATTCTTGTTCTAGTTTAGGGATGGGCAGAAAGAACGCACCGCAGGCAATCGCCTCCGTGCATCAGATCAAAGGCTTTGTTGATCTCCTCCAGGGTCAACTCGTGGGTTATGTATTCGTCGACTTTGATTTCCTGCAGCATGGATGAGATAGTAATAAGCATCTTAAACCTTTGAAAAGTAGAAGTGTTTGTTGCTAATGGTTTTCAAAATCTTGCAGACGTTTTCAGAAAGTGCAATTAATAAACAAGTACAATTGTCAACTTATTTTTCTAAAAGATGAACAAAAACAAAATAAAAGCTGAAGATACCTTCTTCAAGTACTTCTCAACAAGCCAAGGCACTTGAGAACGACTTTTGAAACCACCAAAAGCTGTTCCTTTCCAGACACGACCAGTCACTAACTGGAAAGGCCTCGTGGATATTTCCTGGCCAGATGCTGCGACCCCCACAATGACCGATTGCCCCCAGCCCTGGTAAGAATATGCATGCACGTTCACAATCTTATGTTAGCTACTTCAATTGATATATCAAGTCATTCAAATTTGTTATGCCACTCGCCTTGTGGCAGCACTCCAGAGCAGATCTCATCACATTGACATTCCCTATGCACTCAAAACTATAGTCAACACCGCCATCCGTGAGATCAACGATGACCTGCTGAATTGGTTTGTCATGTTCCTTTGGGTTCACAAATTCAGTCGCTCCAAATTTCTTAGCTGCAAGGTATCGGTAAATTGTGTCATAACAAACACCAGACATCTCATTGCCCCCTTAAGAATCATGGGACAAAGACAAATCTTCTCATACCCCGTCAGGTTCATGATATTCAAGCACCAAACAGCAGATTTGAGCGTTAAAAAGCTAGGAAAAGTTACCATTTAAATCAAACAAAATAAAGAAAAATGTGATTTTTCTTGTAGGAGAAACTGATTTCATCGATTGAATAAAATAGCAAAAGACGAAAGGATGATAAACAAAAACCAAAACCAAAACAAACAAAAAAAAAAAAAAAAAAAAAAGAACGAAAAGACCATTAATCTCTATCCTTCTGATCATAAATGGTAAAGAACAAGAAAACAAACATCCAAAAAATTGACATACATATTAAAAAAATTAGTAAGAATCTAGTCAAGGAGAATTCCAGTTATGCTCAAACAAAGATGACTCACAAAAATCTTATAAAAAGAAGAAAAAAAACACATTTAGTTATGGTGAGTGGCTTATTTTACCTTCGAGTCACACTCCACATTGTAGTTAACAGAAAGCAGACTAGATCTTTCTTTATCATTTTTTTAATTGATGTGACATTAATTTATTTATTTTCTATTTATTTAGTGGCTGACGTTGGAAATTATATTTTTATTAAAAAAATTATTAAAAAAAAAAAAATCTCTCCCTTATATTCTTTCCTCTCCCACCCCCACCCACCACCCCCCAGTTATTTCCCTCCTACGCCCAGCTCGGTGACTCAACCCGAGACCCCAACGCCTCCTGTCTCTCTCTTCTCCACCCATTGCCAGCAGCCATTTCCCCTCTGAAGTTTCAGATCTCAAACCTCATCCAACCTCAAGTTTCAGATTTCGAACTTCAAATTTCTTCAAAAATTGAAGTTTAAGTTCTCCCACAACCATTAGATGCCATCTAATGCGAGACCCATAAGGCAAAACTCCAGATCGTTTAGCCAATCGTTCCATTTCTTCAAAAAAAAACACAAATCCTTGTGGAAAATAAAATAACAAGAATCATGCTAAAAATAGGTAAAATCTTCCCTATCTGTTCACAATATACACATTTGTAACTTATTTCGTATTGCTTAAAATTGGTAATCACAGATGAATCGGAATCAAGGAGATAGATCTGCCGAGACAAATCAGGGACCGGAATGAAACAGATCTTTCTTCTTCGTTTCCTACGGCGGCAAGAATTTAGGTGGGGAGGGCGATTGTCAGTGTAGGGAAGAGGAACGGCAGTCGTGGGTGAGGTGGGTTGTGAGGGTGGAGAGAATAGAGAAATAAGAGATAAAATAGAACAAGATAAAATGGAAAATATTATTTTCTTTTTAAGAAAAAATAAATCCACCCCAACTAAATAAATATAAAATTCATATATATAATCCACAATGCCTCAAAATAAAAAAAAAATTTAAAAAGTCTAGTCAACCTTATATATTTTGAAGTTAACATGCTTACTAAAAAAAAGTCAACCCAAATTTCTAAATAAGTTGAACTTAGTATCATATTGAACTCATTTTATTTTTAAAATTTAGAAGAAAAAGAAAAGAGTATTAAAATTTGTTGTCCATATAGTCATAGTCATACACTCTTCAAAAGTATCTTTCCTCCCTTCTTTATCTTTCTAAACTATAATAGCATATTCAAGAAAATATATTATCAACAGAAAATTTTGATAAAGCTAATTGAAGATGCATGGAACTGTTTATCTAATCAACACTGCAGCAGGAGAAATCTCAAGAACAAATTTTCATATTTATACTTACGAAGCACTTGAGCTAAAATTGTCTGAAAAATAATAGTGATTTTAAAAGTTTAAAATCAATCCCTAATGTCCCTTTAGTCTCTTGCCCTCCCCTGCCCCTTGGGAAAAACCCGCCACACTTCTTACATGTTTGTGTTGTGCTTGTGTTTATGCAGGAAGTCGCAAACCAGTTACAAAACATGACCATGATGAAATTAAAAAAATAAAATCACAAACTCAAAGATTATAATTTGCTTTATAATAACTCTTCTTTAGATTATAACTTCAAGAAATAGAGCATAAAAGTGAAAAACAAGGTATACCAATTTCAAACTTTTTGCTGTCAATATCAATGCCGATTATACGTGAGGCACCAGCTGCTTTGGCACCTTCTGCCACCTGTCAAATTTATGGTAACAGGGAAATTGATGCTATTAGCCAAAGAAACAATTTAGCTGATAAGAATAAAAAAAAGATAAATATGAAAGGGGTTGAATTATATTTCTAGGTTCATGAAGAAATGACGAGCAGCAATCAAGCCTTTGCAAACATCAATGTTTGAGAAGGCTAAGAGCAGACTAACTTTGCTTAGAGAGGCAAAGCATGAGCTTTGTGTAATACAGACAAGCTAATATATAGCATTAAAAAAATGCAAGACCCCAATGTAACAGTATCAATAATATTTAAAGCTAATGGGTAGAAAACTCATTATCAATTGTCATTTTTAGTAAAGCTTCCATTTTTTGACAGCACAGTCATAATCACATACGATCAGCGTATTCTATAATACTAGTCCCTTGCATTTATTCTTAACCTGTGATAAAAGTAGTATTAGAATTATATATCTACATGCATTATTTAGCTTTCATATTTCAAAATATTAGTCCGTAATATTCTTATAGCTATCACGTGCAGCCCATCTGCCTTTAACGTATAAGGCTATAACTATAAGACTCTATGCCTTCCAATGGAGGCGTACATCTCTGGTGAGGTGCAAGCCTCCAAAAAACCAGACATGTAAGATCAAAGGGTGAAATTGAGTTTCATTTTGGAGCTCATTGACACCTCAAAATTCTTCTAAAACATTGACAAACATCAATTTTTGAAGAACTCCTTGCTAAATTAGAATCAAGATGAGGTTGATTTAGAGGAAAGAAGGGGCAGTCAAAGAACGGTAAGGTCTTATATGAAGCTTACAGCGAGGCCTACAGTCCCCAGGCCAAAAATAGCAACATTGGACCCTGGCTCTACTTTTGCTGTGTTCCAAACAGCTCCAAGACCTGAAAATACCATAAGCAACAGCTTTTAATGAATTCTGAATAGATATTATTTTACGTGAAGAGATTCATTCAAAAGAAACGAATGGATCAGAAAAACAAAAGGCAAACTGAACGTCAGCTGCATTGTCTCCCCTTCGATAGAAAACACACTTGACAATTAAACTTCAACAAACAAATAGATCTCTTTATCTAAAATTTTCCTTTCTCTTCCGAAATTTTTCACAGATGAAACAGGATAATGATGCTAGTCAGTTCAAAGTCTGCAGTGATTACGGAGGGGGAGTTGGGACTGTAATTTGGTATGCCAGAATTTTTTCCTTCTTTCCTAGTGGTTGTGAGTTGTGACATGTTCGTTGAGAGCCTTTGGCATCCTGACCTCATGCTAATTGATTGAATGCTAATATAGTTTTCTTTGGCACCTATCGTAACCCATAGAAGGTCTTTTCCTCGTCTTTCAAGTTTACTGACTTGTTAGTTCCCACTTTCATTGGTGGGATCATAGTTATTCCTTTTCTTTTTTGGGCGTTTTGCTCTTGTATTTAAAGGTGTAGAAATTGTCCAACTACAAAAGTAATAGATATTGATGCAAGTTTAACATATCACTACCTGTGGGAACACCACATCCAAGAAGGCATACTTTATCCAAAGGAGCCGCGGGGTCAATCTTTGCAACACTAACATCGTGAACAACAGTGTATTGACTAAATGTTGACGTGCCCATGAAGTGATATATAGGTTTTCCATTTATAGAGAAACGACTCTGACGATCTGACATCATTACTCCCACCCCCGTGGCAGCACGAACTTTGCCACAAAGGTTAGTTTTCCCCGATTTGCAAAACTTGCATTCTCGACATTCTGCTTGGTAGCAAGGAATGACATGATCTCCAGGCTGAACTTCAGTCACACCTTCACCAACACTCTCTACAATCCTGCCCATGGGTTTTATATTGCCGCTTAAGCAATGAAATAAATATATAATAAAAACGAGAATATCTGGCATCCGACTTCAAAAAGAAAGTTATATACCCTGCAGCCTCATGACCTAGAATACAGGGGAAGAGACCTTCAGGGTCCTGAAAAGAGATGAAAATCAGACCTCAGAACTTGATATTGAGAGACTCGAGTTTTTACTTGTGCAGGGAATAAAATAATGATAATGATGATAATAACAAAGCACAACATTGAAAAGAGAAATATGCAAATAATTAATCACAGAACATGTAGGTCCTCGATGCATTTTAGGGGCAAGCTCTTGGTTGTAACATTTATTCCATAGCCAAAAGCTCCTGCTTTATTTACAGGATTGAAGCTCGAATGTTCTTCACAACACTACTTTCAGTATGCAAAAAAACTTGCAAAATATTTCACATGTAAGGGAGGTGCCACGTGAACTGGAGAGATAATGAACTAATTACATTTTAGCTATCAAAGTGTTTGGGGCTTGGTTGTCTTCCCCTCTTTTGTATTTCATTCCATGCATGAAATTGTTACTTATCCAAAATAAATAAAAGACATCTTGGTTATCAAAGTGATTGACTTTTAGTTGTAAATTAATAGCACTAGTTTACCATATTTCCTTGATCCCTAATTCTAGACACTCCACCGTTTGGAATAGCACGCCCCAAAAGTAGCAAGGTTTGTGAAAGACAACGAACTGCCAATTAAACCATAGAATCAATTGGTACATGACTAAAAATTGAGAAACAAGTTTTACACAACCTATTTGATCTTCAATTTTTTAAAGAGAACCAGTTTTCAACCAAACGAAGGAAAATACAAAAACAGCCCATCACAAATAATATCAAGCCAGGAATAGGAAGAACAATTAGGCTACAAGTGAAGCAAAGAACCGGATCTAGCCAACGCTATTAAGATTTTGAAGAATTTGCAACAATACGCCATAAAGAAGACATCTCAAGTGGAAACCTTAAATCTCGAAGGCCATCCAACCTTGGAGCTAGGATCTTGATATTTAGAATTTCAATTATCTAATTGTCTCAGACCGCATGGCTGGCACACCCAAAGCCAACCTTGTCCAAATGGCCGAACTCTAACAGAACCAAACATAACACAGCATGCAGAAACCCGGAGTTCCTAATCTGAGCACATCATAACAATCACAAATGCATAAAGAACAACGAATGCGTTCCCTTCCACCACCCAACAGAGCGGTACTAAAAACCACGAACTCGATTAATAAAAAAAAAAAAAAAACGAAATCTAATAACCCTCATTGAATCACTCGAAAACAATACAGAATTAGTAAACAATACGCGCCAGAAAATGACCGACAATTGAACCGATTATGATTTGAGAAATTAAAGAAGAGAAAAACAACCTTGCCACTCCAGGTATAAGCATCGGTGTGACAAAGAGCAGTGTAGAGGATCTTGACTCGGACCTCGCCGGCTTGTGGCGGAGCCACCTGAACATCCTCGATCACCAATGGCTTATTGGGTTCCCAGGCCACCGCCGCTGGCAAGAATCAAAAGAGATCGAACTGAATCAAAAGAATCGACGGCAGAAAAGAAGTGAAATGTGTGTAGGGAGTACCTTTGCATGTGATAACTTGACCTTGAGTGGCCATGGATAGAACTGAAAGTACAGTGAAAGAAATTGAGGAAGAAGATGAGGAGGAGGCAAACCAAAATGTCTCTATTTATACTTCAAATAATAGCGCCTCTACAATTTTTTTCTTTTATTTTTTCCTCTTTTTTTCCCTTTTATTTGCGGACTAAAAATCTCTTACCTTCGTCCTTTTAAGATATAATTGATGTCATGTCTCAACTTTACTTAAATTAATTGAGATTAAATATTCTTCACTTCTTCTACATACAATATATATATATATATAAAAAGAGGTCCAACCGGATAGCCCAATAATCAAAAGGCCGGCCCAGTGGCTTAAAGGGTTCATAAGGCCCAATCATTTGGGCCTTTTTTATAAAAGGATTTCTACATTGTTCTAGAATTATACATTATCCAATTTTTTATAATCCAGAACCATTCTGTCTAAATTTAGTTTAAACATAAATCACGTTCTAAATATGAAATCAAATTTGATTTAATTAATATAATTCAAATTTAATCTAATAATATTATTGTAACGCACCTTTAGAATTTGATACTAGATGATCTCGATATTCTTCTACATCTTTTATGATATAACCACGTTACTTACTTATCACTTATAAAATTAAAAACTATCTCATAAACTAGCACGAATCATTTCATCATATTTTATCTTCGTTCACATAGGACGCCACAAAAAAAAAAAAAGTAAGATAATAATTTTCATTTATTTTAAATTTTTAAATTTTCATATTATTTAAATCACTTTAATTCGAATATGATATAAGTTTATCCACGCAAACATTCCAAATAAATTAAAACCTAAAATAAATCCCACCAATTTTGTTTATATATTAAATAACAATGCATTATTGCCTTCGAGATGCAATGTATGTCCTCGAAACAAAAAAAAAATAGTAATAAATAAATAAATACAAAGCTCATGTATTATTTAATTTATTCTGAAATTAAATGAATATCAATTAATATTTATAAAGTTGAAGTGTGAACACGTTGAAATAGCCGTAGAAGTCAAAATTCACCCAAATTTTAAAATATTAATATATTTATTTTATTAGATAGCATTGGGTAACTACTACCACATGCTTAAAAATAAAAAAGATAGTTTTTTGGCTCGAAATATATTAAATCAAAATACGGAATTATTCAATAACAAAAAGGATAAAATGAAAATGAAGAGAGATCGCACGTGGGACGAAGATGGAGAATTGGGTCCTAATATGACATGGCATCAACTGATTGGTCCAGAGAGGAAAAGGGCCTGAGAAAAAGCTACGTCGGTGTGTTTGTAAATAACTTCGGTCAAACTTCGATATTTCGGTCTTCCATTCTAACTCCGCCACGTGTCTAAAAGAATCTGGTCAACGATTTGACCAAGTAAACGGGATTTCACAAAATTACGTTCGCTTCCGACAACGACAAACAAATGGATAATTATCAGATAAATAATCACTAAATATAAACAGCCACGATATATATTTTTTATTTTTCAAAAAATAAATTAAAATATAACAAAATAATATATTTACTTTGTTTCGTTTCGTTTTTATAAACATGTGAGACGATGATGTTTATTTTAATTAATTAATTTGACTAGACGTGTTGCTTTAAAAATCATACAATAAATTAAGATTTGAAAGAGAATCATAGTTTATAAAATGATAATTAGAATAAAATATATTCGTAAAAAAGAGAATTTAAATATAATATAAATGGATAATGGTACTTTTCCAGTCGTTTTTTTACTGAATACATAAAGTAAATATTATATCTTGTTAAGCATAATATAATACATATTTTTTGAAACATAACGCACTGAAAGCCTAACCCATAAATCAAACATTCAACCAAAATATAACCGTTAAAAACACAAAATGTGTGTGGGATTTTTTTAGTGGGTAGGTGTAAAGTTAGTTGAAAAAAAAAAAAAAAAAAAAGTAAAAATGCTTTTATCTTTATGTTCTTTAACTAAGTTTTTCTGGAAAAAGGAGCACTAAGGAGTGAGTATGGTGTGGTAGGTCCAAAACAATAAATGAGCATTAAAAAAAAAAACATATTATATATAATCACAGTTCTCACCGTTCTCGTAAATTTATGAGTTAAATATCCAAATAAATAGTGAATAATATTTATCTGGGTGATAGATATTATCGACTTTGGTCCATTACGTGTCGTTGTCAGCATTCTTTTATCCAACTGATGTGAGATCTAACAACTCTGAACCTCCTCACCTCTATAAATCGCTTGACCGATATTTTAATTTTCGACAATTAAACCTCAGTAAAAGATGAATAATAAAAACAGAACAAACACCCAAAGACGAAGAAAAGAAGTAAAACCCCCCTTATTTGTCTCTCTATAAATCTCCCACAGCCTTCTTCCTTTTCTCATTATATTGCATTCAAGATCAAAAGATTCCTTTTCTCTTCTCTTTCTTGTTCTTTCTCTATAAAAAAAAAAAAAATGGCCAATGAAGAAGGAAACAGTAACGATCCTTCAACAAACAACCTCAGAATCATCGTAGAAAGGAACCCTTCTCAAGCCAAGCTTTCTCTGCTCAACATCCAGAGCTGGCCAAAGTAAGTATATCGTAATCTATCGGTTTAAGCTTTCGCGTAAGTTCGAGCCTTTAGCCTTTGGGTTTGAGCTAGGGTGGGTGATGGTTGAGTAATTTTTGTGTAGGTGGGGCTGCTCGGCGGGGAAATACCAGCTGAAGTTCGAGGCAGAAGAGACGTGCTACTTGGTGAAGGGAAAGGTGAAGGCTTATGCCAAAGGATCGGCTGAGACTGAATATACAGAATTTGGGGCCGGTGATTTGGTCACCATTCCTAAAGGCCTTAGCTGCACTTGGGATGTTTCTGTTGCTGTTGATAAGTTCTACAAGTTTGAATCTCCATCTTCGTCTTAATTTGCTATTACTTCCTCATGTAAATATATTCTTTTTATTTTTGCCCTTATTTCGTCGTGTGGTTGTCCTCCTCTCGAGAATGGAGGAGAAACGAGTTAGACAATTAACTAGTAAAATTGTTACTCAATTGACATATTGATAATATATATATATATATATTTTTTTTTTTAATGTATTATTGAATTAAAAAAATATTAATTATATGGTTTAAAGTAATATGATAAAAAGTGGAAGGGAAAGTCCCATTCAAACCAATCTTCTTCCATATTTAAAAGGGGCTTTTAATGTTCCTTTGACTGGTCAACGTTGTTTTATTGTGATTGGTATTTTCCTTTAAGACTTATCCTTTTCGTTATTTTTTTAATGAAACAAATATATCAATTTCTCGTAATTAAATATTGGAATAAAGCTATATTTATGATGGATAAAAGAAGTATGTGGTCCCCGTTTCTAACAGGTTTCCTTACCAATGCGATAACTTCGAATTATAGATTTTCCTTTTTTTTTTTTTTTTTTTTTTTTTTAAATAAATATATATATTTTTAACTCTTTAAATGGTAAAATAGTAATTTTATCATAGTTTTTCAAAAATAATTATGATGATTAAAATAATGTTTTTTTTTTTAAATAACGATGAGGGCACAATGTCTGCTAATTATTGAATTCAAAAAATAATATATGTTATTTTGAATAATATACCCAACGATAGATTTAAGCGGTAACGGGTATATTCAAAAATAACATTTTTATTATATACTTTTAATATAAAACTGTCAAATCAAATTGTGTATGTTTTTTTCGTGTAATTGGACATTTTCGTTGGTTCCTTCCACTTACCAGTTTGAAGATGATAGTAGTTGTTATATAAATACGGCTCTCGTCAATGGTATGATATTTGTCCACTTTGAGCGTAAGTTTTTATGGTTTTGCTTTGAACTTTTCAAAATGTCTCAAACCAATAGAGTTAGTATTTATGGATTATAAACTCATGATCATTCTCTAAATTAGTCGACGTTAAACTTTTATCATCCAACCGTAGTTATTATTAAATCGTTTGTATTGAGATTTATATTATAAAATATTGTAATTAATAATTTTATTTATTTTAGCTGTTATTCAACGTAATCAATTGTATGGATAGTATATAATTGACGTGGGTGTCTTGTCATAAAAACCCTTTTTTGAAATGACTTATGTTGTTACAAATGATTTAATCCAAATCGTTTATACGGAGACATATGCGTAAAAATATTATATACAATTAGTTTGTATAAAATTGTATCGTAAACACGCAATATTAGTAGCTGATTACGAAAATAGTACATGGAACTTCAAATTTGAATATAAAGACCATTCGGTTCGGTTCTCAATACTTTAAGATCGTAACAATCGGTTCGCTTTCCGGTTTAAACAAGACGGAGAAAACCGAACCAAAATTTCAAAATTGGAAAAGGAAAGAAAAAAAATCAGCCCAACCTCCATAGTAGCCCAAAACTCGGCCCACTTTATGAAATAAAATAATAATAAAAATAAAAATAAAACAAAGGGGAAACCTAACTGCCATTCTTTTCACCTTCCTCTCGCTCTCCCGCCGGCACCAACTTCTTCGCGCCGGCTCCTTCTACCTTCGAGCAGCTCACTGCCGCTTCCCTCTCAACAGGTTGCACTGATTTTCTACTCTCTTGTTACTGGTATTTTCCCAATCTCCATTCACGTATTTCTACGCTCTTGAACAACTCAAATTAGGACAGGTATGGGAAGGAGGAATTATTTTGATTCACAGAGGAACCTCAGGCATTCTTTATATTTGTAGATTTTAGCTGGTTTCTATGTGATTTTAGATTAAATCTATGGTAGCCAATAAGAAGATGGGCCTGTTGTAGAGATTGAGCTTCCTTCCCTCCGACTATGATTGACCAATCAGTATGGTACTTCTAATTACTGGAAACAAGAGCAGTGTATATTGTCTGTGATGAGTTCAGAAGTTTAAAACAGTAAAATAAAAAGGTTTAGGACTTCCTCGTAGCCACTTTTACATATAGTCTTGACAGTGATTACTAGGTCCATCATCCAGCACCCAAAATCTCAATTACCTAACGGGAGAAAGAATAGAAGAAGAAGAGAACGTTAAACTCTGCCTCATCTGTACACTCCCTCTTATTAAAAAAGATAGTCAAAATTAGTTAATTATTAGCAGCAGACACACCCTTCTTATGGGTTCTAAGGGTACGACTTAATTTGCCCTATTTATGCCGCCTGGATTATAAGTTTACTTAAATTCGTGAGATGGAAGCTAGCAGGGCAGTCTTATCGATTCATTGGCTCCTGAGAAGAATTTCACTTTAGTTTACGCTTTCGATGTTTTTAAGTTATTTGAGCTGTTAGAGTTGAGAACCTTATTGGCATCTAGAATTTATTAGCATGCTATGCATACAATTTTTACAGTGCCATGGGAGGGAGTCGAGCTCAAGTCAATAAACCCCATAAATCACGCTTCTCGTCCAAGGCAACGCGACAACAACACAAAACCTCTTTTAAAGGTGCATATATTCTTTCCTTCTGGTTCGTGGAAACCTGTTTTCGTGTTTCTTTTCTAGTTAATATTTGGTTTATGTAGCCATTGGTTTCTAATTTGAGTTTTGGGCCATCAGATAGAAGCAAAGTTACAAAGAATAATGTAGCTAAGGGAGCTAGGGCTGCTCGTCTTCAGCGTAATAAGATGGTACTTGATGTCCAATCTTTTTCTACTTATTCTTACTTTTCCTTGGGCATATTAAGCTTGTCTCATTGTTGGTGGTGCTTCTTTATTTTAATTACCGAGTTTGCTTGTTGCAGATTCGAGAGCAGAAAAGGGCAGCTGTTTTACAGGACAAAAGAGCATCGAGTGGATCAAAAAATCCTCCTAGAGTTATAGTGAGTAGTTAGAATATCGATAGCATTTTACATTTAGCTTTCTTTCTTATTTAAATCATTTTCTGTTTTCAGACATTTTTCTTATTCTATTTGTTAATAGTACTGATCACAATGACCACAGGTTCTGTTTGGTCTCTCCGCCTCAGTAGACCTGAATCCACTTGCTGAGGATCTTTTGTCTCTGTTAGCTCCTGGATCTTCGTCATCTACAGTTGCTTCTTCAGAGTACAAGCTACGGGCAACAGTAAGTTCTATCTACGTGATTCTTCATGGTTTTAGTAATATTTTCTAAGTAAATTATTTTTAACAATGTTGTTGGGTCATTGCGAGCAAAGGTAAGTTATTTTTTCACATTACTATCCTTTTCCATTTATTGAATTGTCCTGAGCCCCTAATAATCTTTTTCTGTACCAATCCTTATGCTTGCTTTCATTGGGTCAAATTTTTATGCTTCAGGTACTGAAAGCACCCTATGGTGATTTGCAATCGTGTATGGAGATGGCTAAGGTTCTAACTTCTCCTGAAATTGTATCTTTTGTTATTTCTTCACTCATCAAGTTTTAAGTTTTGATCTTTAGTTTATTAATTGGCCATGTACCCATTAATTTGTAGGTAGCCGACCTAATTGCTTTTGTGACCTCTGCGAGCTACTATATTGAAGGAAGCACATCTCTCTACATTGACTCATTTGGAAGCGAATGCCTTTCCCTATTAAGATCTCTGGGTTTACCGAGTACTGCAGTGTTTATTCGAGTATGTTCCTTTTTTGAGACTTCTAATCTAAAAGGGGTAGAATTCTTTGCTCGTACAGTTAAAGCTTTTTTTTTTCTTTTCTGGCAGGACCTACCCACTGATATAAAGAAAAGAAACGATTATAAAAAAATGTGTATTTCTAGCCTTACTTCTGAATTTCCGGAGGATTGTAAGTTTTATCCTGCAGATACTAAAGATGAGTTACACAAGGTAAATAAGTTTCAGTTGTTCGTGTAGGTTACTCATTTACACACCTTTTTATGCTTATTTAGTTATTTTAATGATTTGAATTTGTATTTGCAGTTTATGTGGCTTTTTAAGGAGCAAAGACTCACTGTTCCTCATTGGAGAAATCAAAGGCCTTATTTGATGTCTCAAAAGGTCTTTAAATATGTGTATTTTAATACATTCATAGCTTTGATCACTGTTTTCCTTTTTACTCTATGAGGAACATCTGCTTGTTATTTATTATTTTGCTAATTCTCTGGCACTACTGTAGGTTGATATGGTAGCTGATAATTGTACTTCAGGAAAATGTACCCTTCTTCTCACTGGTTATCTACGTGCTAGGAGTCTTTCTGTGAATCAGCTGGTAGAGTCCTCTGCTTTGCCATTTTTCTTGCTTCAGGTAGGTTGATTTGTTGTTCATATGTGCCTTTCTTTTTATCAGGTTCATGTTGCTGGAGCAGGAGATTTCCAGCTTTGCAGAATTGAAGTTCTCAAGGATCCAGTTCCATTGAATCCAAGAATGGAACAAGATGCTATGGATACTCACGATGTGGAGGTAATTATATATTTTCTACTGAAAAGCTATTCTTATAGATTAGTTTCTTCATTAACTGTTCAGTTTGAGAAATGTATTAATAGGGGGATGGAATTTCCTTCTCTCATAGGTATTACGGTGCATATTTTACTTGCATTGTGCTTCAAGTGAAGTTTTTAAATAATATTTTATGTTTGCATATAACGCTTGCTCCTTGTGTATGCATTCACTTTCTTACGGATTTTAAATTTCACCTTTCTTGACATGTAGGTTGTTCAACTGTTGGAGCCATCAGAGCAAGAGCCATTGGTTGTCGAGAACGATCCTGATCCTCTGTCTGGTGAACAGGTGTTCTTTTTTAATAAGAAATATACTTTTCTATAAAAACCGAGTCAAGACATTGGTCTTTTTTCATGCATGGTTTACTATTCTTAATTTCCTTGCTATTTCTTCTTTCATGGTGGCTGGTGGGAGTTAAATACATGATTTAAAAATATTCATGTAAAAGCTAAAAAGAAGTTAACTTGAGATATGGAAGTCAACTAGATGAGAATTATACTTTTTATTCTTGTTATTTTTTTCCTCGTACTTTTAAAATTGTTTGTCTTGTTATATGCTTCCGAACTAATCTAAGAGCCTTAAGGTGTTTCTACATTCTTTAATCTTGTTGTACAAATGCTATTTCTAGGACATAATCTCAGGCCACTTGGTTAGTTATATTTATAGTTGATGTTTGAGACTGTTAATTTGTTTTTCTCTTAGACTTGGCCAACTGAGGCAGACAGAGCTGAGGCCGATAGAAATCAGAAAGAAAAGCATTTGAGGAAAAGAGTACTTGCTCATGGCACTTCTGAGTATCAGGTTTGCATATTAATCTGCTAATGCTTCCCCCACGATTTACATGTTCATAGTTTTATACTACTTCTCAGCATCTCATATTTTTTCCTTCACTTCTACCAAAATACACAGGAAGCTTGGGAAATAGGTGACACAGATGATGAGGATTCTGATGTTGACAATGAATCTGATGGTATGATGTTAGACAGTGGTTATACAAATGAAGTGGATGACCTTAATAATCCATGCCTCAGTGATGATGATCAAGCTTCTTTTGAGTTAATAAATTCTGATCACGAGACAGATATGGATTCTGTGATGATGGTGAGAATCTCATTGTTTTTTCTTATCTGTGATTTACCATTGCTTATTTCACCAGACTATGACTATTGCTTCAAAGCTAGAGAACTAGCATCCTGGGGTGCAACTAGAAATAGACAACCTTCTAGTTATTATAAGCTTTTTGTAGTATGCTGAAAAAATGGAATATTATAAAGGGATTTTAAATCTTAAAAGAACTGCGGAAAGTTTCAAAAAGTCTGCACTGCTAGGAATCATCATATTGATTGAATTCCAAACTATCTTCAGTCCATTTTAAACCAATTGCAGTAAAGAATAAACTTGTATTCCAAACCATCTTCAATCTCTATGCCTATCATTGATGTGTTGGTTTCTTTCCAGGCAAATTAACCTAACAAAGTGTTGAAGCTTGCACAGTTCTAACGATTATTTTCACCTTTTACATAACACTCCAGTCACATCATAGGATAACTCCTAGTATTATTCGAGTAAATGTTGAATTAAGAGAGAAGCTTAGCAAATATAGAGTGAACTCACAGTAATAAACAGAACGATAAACCAAATCTTGTGCATTACAAATTAAAATAGAGAAAAAACTAAATCATGAAAAGAGATTAAGAGGGCATTCTCTTTTACAACTTTCATAACTTGAACTTTCTTATGCATTGAGAGTAAGGTTACTTTTTGCCTCTCTCTACCGTTTCTTGTTGATGCTGCCTAGTCACTCAAATTTCATTCCAATGCAGGATGGTGAAAACTTGACCAACGAACAAAAATTGGATGAGATTCAAAAGATTAAAAATGCTCACACTGATGATGAAGGTTAGTTTGTTTTATTTTATTTTATTTCTTATGGATATTGAAGAGTTATCGAAACATTGATGACAGTTTGAATGTAGTGTTTCCGTACAATTACGAGATTATCAGTTTCTTGCATGTAAAACAACTGAGCATGAAAGTTTGTGGCAGATGCTTGGTGGTTTTCAATGTTATATATGGATGTTCAATAATCTTTCTTATTTGTCGTTACAGAATTTCCAGATGAAGTGGATACACCTATGGATATTCCTGCCAGAAAGCGCTTTGCAAAGTATCGAGGTCTTAAATCCTTTAGGACATCCTCGTGGGATCCTCATGTATAATTCCTATTATTCAATTATGCTTTCACATACTATTTCTTAACATTACTCTAATTCACCAAAACCTCTCTATCTTTCTAATTCAGGAAAGTTTGCCTCAAGATTATTCTAGAATTTTTGAATTCAGTAACATTTCCAGAACACAAAAGCACGTTCTTGCTAAAGCTCTAGAATTAGAGCAAGGGAATAGAGATGACTGTGTGGCATCAAGCTCCTATTTAAGGCTGCATGTGAAGGAAGTGCCCATTGGTGCTGCTTCAAAATTATGTGAGTTAGCAAAGTCAATGCCAATTACAGCTTGTGGACTTCTGCAGCATGAATCCAAGATGTCTGTCCTCCATTTCAGGTACTTATTGCTGAACTGCCATCTATTCTTCTGTGAATAAATTCTAGCTTCTAACTAATATTGTTTCAGCATCAAGATGCATGATGTCTCTGAAGAGATATCCGATAATGTTGGGACTACTCAGAACTCCAAGAAGCATGATAAGAAATCTCATCCCCTCAAGGGAAAAGAAAAATTGGTGTTCCATGTTGGGTTTCGTCAATTTGTTACAAGGTATTTTTTTTTAACCTTTCGATAAGAGGCATCTGCCTTTTCACTTTTATATTTTTAGATAACCATCTCTCAAATTTCAGGCCAATATTTTCATCTGACAACTTTAATTCGGACAAGCACAAGATGGAGAGATTTCTACATGCTGGAAGATTTTCTATTGCTTCAATTTATGCTCCTATATCGTTTGCTCCACTTCCTTTGATAGTCCTGAGGAATGTCGAAGGAATCTCTTCATTTGCTGCTTCTGGTTCGTTAAAGTGTATTGACCCCAGGCGGATAATTTTGAAGAAGATTATTTTATCCGGGTAATGAAATCTATGTCCTTGTCAACAAAGTAATGATTTTTTTTTACCTCATTTGAAAATATTGTTTTCGTTATTCTCTTTATCAAACAATAGAATTATACTTCCCACAAAGGGAGAGGGAAAGAAGGGGAAATGGTTGTCTACTAGTTTGTCTTAGTATGAAAATTTTATGATCTTATTTTGTTGAATTTAAGCTCTTTAAGCTTACCATCTTGAAATACTCGTTCTTGAGCTTACGGTCAGCGAACAACTCAACATCAGTTCAATAGTCTATTATTTATTATTATTATTATTTTCATCAGTTTATATAGTTTTCGGAATTATTTTTCATGAATTAATCTGATGCAGTGGGAATTTCATAATTGTTAAAACTGAAAGCTGTCTTCCGTTTGTTGTGTGCAGTTATCCTCAAAGAGTATCGAAATTGAAAGCTACAGTGAGATATATGTTTCACAATCCTGATGACGTGAGATGGTTCAAGGTAAGAGAATGCATATAAGTTTGTTAACTGTTACTTTTTGAATGGTATTAATTGAAATTGAACAGATCTTGTATTAGAGAATGCCCTATGCCCTCTTCTCCCGTTCTTAACTAAGACTTCCCTGGCAGGATGAATTAACTAGTGCTCTCTTCAAATTGGGGAACTTTTTTTTGAAAGTATCGCTAATGATTCATTCTAAACTCAATTTTTCACAGGACAATTATATGCTTTTGGTTGAGAAACATAGAATCATAGTATAAAATTGAAATGATAAACGGAGGAATAAAGTAAGGGCTTGAACTCAAAGCTCTTGCATTGAATGGTTGCTATTTTAATAAATAAAAAATCCTTGCATGAAGATTATCACTTGCCATCGAATATATCTTATATTATGGTTTTTCCTCCTAATGTTGAATGATTGATGCAGCCTGTGGATGTGTGGACGAAGTGTGGCAGACGCGGTCGTGTAAAGGAACCTGTTGGTACACACGGTAAGCTTCCCAATACCTGAACTTCAGTACTTACCCTAGACATGGCTAATAATCTTCCTCATAGTCCTATCATTATAACATGTGGCCTGTTGTAATCTTGTGCAACACAGGAGCAATGAAGTGTATTTTCAATGGAGTTTTACAGCAACATGACACAGTTTGCATGAGCTTATACAAGCGTGTTTATCCCAAATGGCCTGAACACCTCTTCCCTCTCCTTGATGTTTGAGATTGCTGTATGAACCAGATTGAAGTTTTGATGTATGTTTTTTTTTTCTTTTTTGAGCTTATTATGTATTTATAGCCCTACAGGAGGAACAATTTTGATTTGTAAGGTGGCAAAGCTAGAGTTCCAGCCCCCTTTTCTTAGATAACATATTTGAAAATTATTGAGGGAAATGGATGCATTTAAAATTCTGATAGAGTAGAGTTGATCTATTCCAACTAAAAAAGTGAAGCAATAAATTTAGAGTGTTGTACAAGATTTAGCAGTTATTGCCTCAAAGGCTATAAGTCTCTTTTCCTTTCATTATTCCATCAATCAATATTTTTCCTAATAAAAAGAAAAAAAAAATTCTCAATTTTTTAGCCATCGGATTAGAAATTTGAATTCGTTTGGAAAGATGATAGAAAATCAAAGGTCATTAGTCCCTCACCAACTTGCTTAATTGGCCACCATTATAAACCCCTTTTATTATGATTACTCAACCTTAATTTTATATACTTGTTTAAATTTAACTTTACTTAAATTATTTTCAAAACCTAAATATTATCGACCTTTTTCATCTATATTTAAAGAGTTTAATATTAAAAAACTAAAAGACGAGAGGGTTGAATCTTTCAATTCCATATAAAAAGAGTAATTTTGTTTCCAAAAATATGTAATAGTGATTGTGGGGCTTTTCTATATTTAGTTGATTACAAAAAAAAAAAAAAAGAATTATACTCAAATGTGATGACTGAAAGAAGAGGGAAGATAAAAGACTTTCATTCCAAATATAATGTATGGTCATAATTCAATTTAGCCTATAAATGTCATATTTGTCTTTAGCTTACCTAAACACTCTTTTCATTAAATTTTTTGTTTTCATTTTTTAGACTTTATTATTTATTTTTTCAATAAAAAAATTATAACAATTAAGTAAAAATCAATTTCAAATAAAAAAATATTATTAAAAATAATTAAAATATATATATATATATATATATATATATATATATATATATATATATATATATATATATATATATATATATATAATAAAGTAAAATAAGGAGAATAAGGTAAGTGAAGGCGTTGATAAAGTAGGAGTCCTGCACGTTATCTTTCCCTCACAGCCATCACGTGAATTAAAATTCTCCTATTTTTTCTTTTATTTATTATTTTTTAAAACAATAAAATAACAATGAGAATAATGCTTAATAATTGATAATTCATATCTCCGTCCTTTTTGGCGGTGATACGGAAACAACCTTTTTCATGTTAGTTTAATTTTAATATTAATATTAATACAAATTATAATTACATTTAATATTTTAAACATCAACTAGGGTTAGGGTTTTAAAACTCAAGTAACTCAAACATATGAATATTGTTATTTAATGTTTATTTTGGGGTAAAAATAAAAAATAAAAAAAGAGGGAAATTATATTTATTTATTTAGTTATAAACAGAAAAGAGTTTTGATTGGATTAGGCATCAAATCCGACCAAAGCTTACCGCTTCAACGTTTTTGATTTTCAGACACACCTGGCCACCACATCTTTCCCGACCTGTCCCTGTCTCGCTTCCCGTAATTCCACCAAAACTCAGGGCTATTTCGGTCATTTCACTCATTTACCAGTTTTATTTTCTCTCTTTAATTAACTCCTTAATTATCCCTTTTCTTTAATTTATTTTTCGTTTTGGTTAAATAAAAAAAAAAAAAAAAAGGAAAAAGAAAAAAAAAAAGACAAGATCCCTGGAGGTGTGGGAAGGAAGCAAATTAACATACTTGGAATTTAGAATTTAGAAAAACTTGCATAAATTCGAAAGCTTCTATTTTTGTGTTTCTATATTTTCCTTTTTTTTTTTTTTTTTTTTTTTTTTTGTTTAGCTTCTTCTTCTTCTTCTTCTTTGTTCTTCCTTCTTCTTCAGCAGTGGAAGACTTAAATCTCTCCTTCAAGAAAATTTATGGTTCTTTAAAGGGGTTTAGGTTTAATAGCATCTTCTTCTGATTCATTATTTTTCTTCTTTTTCCTTTTATTTTTTGAGGGGTTTGTTTGGATTTTTGTCTGTCCCTCCCCCATTGATACTCAGCTCAACCTCGCCAAGAACTTGCTCAATTTCTTCCTCTCCTCATTTGGGTTGCTCTTTCTTCACCGCATTTGAAGTGGATCCATTACCACACCCCAAGATTTTTATCAGATCAGAGTCTCTACTAGAATGGTACTTCTTTGACCTCTTCTTTCCGCATTTCGATTCATTTTCTTCATGGGTTCTCTTAATTTCATGGGGGTTTCCTTTCTTCTCATTATTTGGTCTTGTAATCTGTCGGTTTTCTTGTCTTTACTACTTCAACGACTGATCTGTGCTTGAGTTGAAGAATCATCCTAACATTTCAGGACTTTCTTGGGTTCAGATTTAGTCTCTCCTAGTTCTCTGTTTTAATGATAGTTTGGAGTTTTTTTTACTTCTAGTTCATGATATTACGAGCCCTTGCACCTCGAAAGGCTTTTGGGTTTTCTTTAGAATAAGAAGTTTGTTTTGTTTGTTTCTATCTTAGTCTATTTGAAGTGTTTTCATATCTTGACGAAGAGTCAACTAGAGTTCAACGTATTTGACTTCATGAACACCGACTAGTCATTCAACTAAGAGTTCAATGCGACACATTACTTTAGCTCTATGTTTGATTACTAGCATGGTATACATTTTTTTGTACTGTAACATTTCGATTTATTGTAGTGCTGAACTATGAGTGGGAGACAAGCAAAAGAGGCTACATTCATTAAGTTGATCTTGTCTAATGGTGTAATGTACACTTCTATTTGTGTGTATACTTGCAGGCTTCTACTACTGGTCTTGTAGTTGGATCTTTTGTTTGGTTGGAGGATTCTGAAGAAGCTTGGATAGAGGGCGAAGTTTTAGAAATTCGCGGCGATGAAGTTAAAGTCGTATGCACCTCGGGGAAGACGGTGTGTTTTGCTCTTTCTTTTCTTGATATATTCATAGCTTTCACCCACCACACTCTCTTAATGCTTTCTGTTATTGTAGTTTAAATCCTAGTTTGGTCCATGAATATTTGCAATTTGGTCCCTAAAGTTTCCATTTCTTTTTATTGACTTGTAAATAGATTATAGTAACTGAGGTGCTCAATTTAAGAATAAAATTTTGCTAATCTTTTCCTTCTCTGTTTTCTTCCTCGTTTTCCTATTCGCAGGTTGTAGTTAAAGCAGCTAATGTCTATCCCAAAGATTCCGAAGTGCCACCATGTGGGGTGGATGACATGACCAAGTTGGCTTACTTACACGAACCAGGGGTGCTACACAATTTAAAATTGAGATATGATATCAACGAAATATATGTGAGTATATGAAGAAAATTATTTAGTTTTGGATATTTGTTTCCCTTGTTTGTGAAGGTTGTGTCGATATTGATGTACTTAGTAGGTCACATTCCATTATGTTAGGGAAATATTTTATCTGGTTTAAATGTGAAGATTTTTCGGATATTATGATGTTAATATGCTGAAAAATTGTGCTTCCAGACTTATACGGGGAACATATTGATTGCGGTGAACCCTTTTACAAAGTTACCTCATCTCTATGATAGCTACATGATGGCACAATATAAAGGGGCTGCATTCGGTGAGCTGAGTCCACATCCATTTGCAGTTGCAGATGCTGCCTACAGGCATTTTTCCACAATATTGTTGTATATTTGTATTTGAGAACTTCACTTATTTAATGATAATCTGAAATTCCTCCCCTTTGGATGCAGACTTATGGTCAATGAGAAAAAAAGTCAATCCATATTGGTCAGTGGTGAAAGTGGGGCTGGAAAGACGGAAAGTACGAAGTTGCTTATGCGTTATCTTGCGTATATGGGAGGGAGAGCTGCTACTGAAGGGAGGTCTGTTGAGCAGCAAGTTCTGGAGGTGAGAAAGTTTGAATATCGGTCTTCACGTTTATCTGATGCAAATGTTGGGTCTCTGATATTCGAGTTTTCAAAATGTGATTCCGTCCCAAATATTTATTTTTCTCCTCTTTTGTAGTCAAATCCTGTTCTAGAAGCATTTGGGAATGCAAAGACGGTTCGGAACAACAACTCAAGGTAAGAAGCTCTCTCTTTGGAATATTTATTTCCAAAATTTAGTAGTATTGCTTGAAATAATATGCCTGACTTCCATCTGTGTATGGTATATGATCACTCTTGTAGTCGATTCGGTAAGTTTGTGGAGATCCAATTTGACCAAAGGGGAAGAATATCAGGAGCTGCTATCAGAACTTACTTGCTGGAAAGATCACGTGTTTGTCAGGTGTCAGATCCGGAGAGAAATTATCATTGCTTCTACATGCTTTGTGCTGCGCCACCTGAGGTAATGGGTGCCCCTGATTACTTGAGCTTACAACCACTTTAACCTACAAATACTTAGACGAAAAAATTACAACCACTTGAACATACTAGTTTTAATTTTAACCCACAATCGGCATTTCGATTTACAACTTGGCGCTTTGACTGTTAAGATCTTAGTGTCTAGAAGCATAATTTATTTATCTTTGGACTAAGTTGGAGTTGTTCTTCGTTGTCTTTTCCCTTTTCAATCGTAAAGGAGGTTAAGAAGTATAAATTGGGAAACCCAAGAGATTTCCATTATCTAAATCAATCAAATTGCTATGAGTTGGATGGAATTGATGATGCCGAGGAATATATTGCTACGAGAAAAGCAATGGAAGTCGTTGGAATAAGTTTGGATGAGCAGGTATTTCCTCACCCATAACTTCGATATGACAAAGACAAAGATTCTCAAGTATATCCTATGTATCATCTCCCCCCCCATTTCGTTCTTCCTTCCTTCCAGGATGGAATTTTTCGTGTCGTGGCTGCAATTCTTCATCTTGGAAACATAGAATTTGCAAAAGGGAAGGAGGCTGATTCTTCTGTTCCCAAAGATGAAAAATCTTGGTTCCATCTTAGAACTGCTGCTGAGCTTTTCATGTAAGTGCACAACTTCTTTGAGTGAAAAGCAGATTTTGGAAGAATGATGGCACCATTAAAAGGTTGATGACAACAACTTTTATCCAGGTGTGATGAAAAGGCCTTGGAAGATTCTCTCTGCAAACGTGTGATCGTCACTCGTGATGAAACTATCACAAAGTGGCTGGATCCAAATTCTGCAGCTCTTAGCCGAGATGCTCTGTCAAAAATTGTATACTCTAGGTTGTTTGACTGGTGAGTCTTCTCTCTAAAGAAAAGATATGAGATACGTTTAACGTATATAGTTTTAAAATACGTTTAACGTTCCTTTTCGCAGGCTGGTGGACAAAATTAATAATTCAATTGGTCAGGACCCTGATTCAAAGTTCTTGATTGGAGTGCTGGATATCTATGGATTTGAGAGTTTCAAGACTAACAGGTGCTCATCCGGTATGCCTTTTTCTTGGATAAAAGAGAGAAGACAAAGGACAGTTAACAGAATAACCGACCAAGATTTCATAATAGCCTTTTTATAATATAAAACAAGAGTAAAAGAATAATCTACCCCCGCTTAAGATAAATCTTAAATCATAATATGAATACGAAAAAGATCTAATTCTCAAAATATAGCATAATATCAAAAACATGATCTATAACTTAGAAATTTAGAAACTTACTATTAGGGGGAGTTTTTCTGTGAGATCCCACATCGGTTAGAGAGGAGAACGAAACATTGGTGTGGAAACCTCTCCCTAGGAGACGTGTTTTAAAACTTTGAGGGGAAGCTCTAAAGGGAAAGCCCAAAGAGGACAGTATCTACTAGTGGTTGGTTTGGACTGTTACAAATGGTATTAGAGCCTAACACCAGGCGATGTGCCAGCGAGGACGCTGGGCCCAAAAGGGGTAGATTGCGAGATTCCACATCGGTTGGAGAGGGGAACAAAACATTCTTTATAAGGGTGTGGAAACCTCTCCCTAGGATACACATTCTAAAACCTTGAGGGGAAGCCCGAAAGGGAAAGACCAAAAGGACAATATTTACTAGCAGTGAGTTTGGACTGTTACATCGCCACAACTTTATGAAGTAATGTAGGAGTTCTATTTGCTTACAATTCCCATAGTTTGTTATGTTCAATAGAGTTGTCGGTCTGATTACCTTTCCAGAAGCATTTCCCATTAGTTTCTTATCTGATTCTTAATCTCCTTTAAATATTACAGTTTTGAGCAATTTTGCATCAACTTGACTAATGAAAAGCTTCAGCAGCATTTCAATCAGGTAGAAATGAAGCATATTGATTGTCTTTTCAGGTTTAATTATTCTTCGTTTTTTATTTTATTTTCTGCATATTCTCAACACTTGTATCTTTAACAAACAGCATGTTTTCAAGATGGAGCAAGAAGAGTACACTAAAGAGGAAATTGATTGGAGTTATATTGATTTTGTTGATAATCAAGATGTCCTTGATCTCATTGAAAAGGTTTGTTATCATTTGGTGTGTTTATTTATACCGATTCATCTCAATCGAGTCTTCATTTATTACATGTAGTTGTCCTTGGACATTGTCTTTTAAAGGCTACCAAGCTTTCATTTTCGCTTGTCTTGATTATCTTCTTCACGTATACACACAGATTATCTTCTCTCCACTCACCCCATTAACACTTGAGGATTTATCTTTATAACCCTTATTTCTTAATCATTTTCAATTTCAGAAACCTGGTGGTATCATTGCCCTTCTGGATGAAGCTTGGTAAGTGTAGCGATATTTCTATAAGCATTTTCGTTGCTTTGTGTCAATGTCTATGATGTGCAGTTCAATAAGAAGATGGCTTGTGCTTGCCATTTGCAGTATGTTCCCCAGATCAACTCATGAAACATTTGCTCAGAAGTTGTATCAGACATTCAAAAACCATAAACGCTTCAGCAAACCAAAATTAGCCCGGAGTGACTTCACCATTGTTCATTATGCTGGTGATGTGAGTATTTCATCTCTTTCTCTCCGAAAATACACTCACATAATCCTATAATGTCTGCTTCTCATCCCTTATTCATGGATAAAAAAGAAGTGACATCCTTTGAAGTGGAAACACTTGCATTTAATTTGTCAAATGATTTTCAGGTCACCTATCAGACTGATTTATTTCTGGACAAAAATAAAGACTACGTTGTTGCTGAACATCAAGCGCTCTTGGGTGCCTCCAAATGCTCCTTTGTGTCGTGTTTGTTTCCTCCATTAGCTGAAGAATCATCCAAATCTTCGAAGTTCTCATCTATAGGTTCTCGTTTCAAGGTCTGATACAGCTCTCCATTAGGAATTGTGATATTTGATTTGGGTTTAGTCTTTTTGCTTATAAGGAGCTCATTTTTCCTTCTTGCAGCTGCAATTGGTAGCACTTCTGGAAACTCTAAGTGCTACCGAGCCCCATTACATTCGATGTGTAAAGCCCAATAATCTTCTAAAGCCTTCTATCTTCGAGAATCAAAATATATTACAACAATTACGATGTGGGGTAAGATAATTTTCCTTGTTTCTACATAAAATTTAGTATCCTACTTGTTTCTTGCCAACCAAATGTAGTAGCGTCAGTTAATTGTCCAGTGAGATTTGTTAAGGTGCATGCGAGCTGACTTGGACACTCATCGAGACAAATGAATCTGCCAACTAGAAGCATATGCCACATTGGAAGTTTTAATCACATCTTCTGTCAAATAAAAGTATCATTGTCTTTACTTCAGGGAGTCATGGAGGCAATTAGGATAAGTTGTGCTGGTTTTCCAACAAGGAAAACATTTGATGAATTTGTTGACCGATTTGGACTCCTTGCACCCGAAGTTTTGGATGGAAGGTATAATTGGTCCGTGGCTTTTCAGACTGCAGATTATGTCTAACGATTGGTGGTTCTGACTTTCTTCGACTTTTATTTTGTTAGTTCTGATGAAGTGGCTGCTTGCAAGAGGCTTCTAGAGAAGGTTGGACTTAAAGGATACCAGGTAATTGTTTGATGAGAGATCGAATTTAGGTCTTGTCGTTGTTCACAAGCTCAGTACTTTATGTTCACGATCTCGAACTTCCATTTTCACAAGTAGTTCCCATATACCAATATTTGTTTGTTCTTTTGATATCAAATCAATTCCTTAGGTTTAACCGTGGAATGATTTACATTTTCTTTATTGGAGTTTTCCCGAGCGGTTAACTGAAGTATAAACTCTAGTGTGTTATCTTACAAATATAACATATTCTGGCAGATCGGTAAGACAAAAGTCTTTCTTAGAGCTGGTCAGATGGCTGAACTTGATGCACTCAGGACTGAGATTTTAGGGAGATCTGCAAGTATTATTCAGCGGAAAGTTCGTTCTTATTTGGCACGTAGAAGTTTTGTGTTGCTTCGGAGGTCAGCTACACATCTACAATCTGCATGTAGAGGTAATAAATCACGTTTAACACATTTCTGCGCTGATGGACCTACTTTCATAAGAAGTTCTTCGTAATCAGTCGAGAATTACCGAGTATTTTCCTATGTTGGTTTTAGGACAACTTGCTCGACAAGTATTTGAGGGCATGAGGAGAGAAGCTTCTTCTATAATGATTCAAAGGAATTTGCGCATGCATATCTGCAGGAAAGCTTACAAAGAAAAGTACTCTTCAGCTGTTTCTATTCAAACTGGAATGCGTGGAATGGCTGCTCGCAATGAGCTACGCTTCAGAAGGCGGTCTAAAGCAGCAATTATTATTCAGGTTTAAAATTTATCCTTCATTTGTTTTGAGTTTTCTTTAGTAGAATACGATGTAGCAGAACTCTGTAGTCATCTCCGCTCTTGCGATTGAGAAGATTTCTTTTTCTGTCCGACAGAGCTACTGTCGTAGATATTTGGCTCAGCTGCACTATAAGAAGTTAAAGAAAGCAGCAATCACCACTCAATCTGCATGGAGAGGAAGAGTTGCTCGTAAGGAACTACGGAAACTGAAGATGGTGAGATCACCTTGTCCTTTCTAACGTGTTTTGTTTCTTCCAACCAATATTCCTTAAAGTTCCCAAAAACAAGAAGGCACTGCTGAGAATGTGGGCATCATCTTGTCTTCTTTCTGAATGTAGGCTGCAAAGGAAACAGGAGCTCTTCAAGCCGCGAAAAATAAATTGGAAAAGCAAGTCGAAGAATTAACGTGGAGACTGCAGTTGGAGAAGCGCATGAGGGTAAGCATGTCTAAACAGTCATAGGACATAAATCTAGAATTTTTTAATATGTCTAATGAGCCAAATATTTCCAGGCTGATTTGGAAGAAGCTAAAACACAAGAAAACGAGAAGCTGCAATCTGCTTTGCAAGATATGCAGCTTCAGTTGAAAGAAACAAGAACGATGTTTGAGAAGGAACGTGAAGCTGCAAAGAAGGCTGCCGATATTATTCCAATTGTGAAGGAGGTTCCAGTTATTGATAATGCGATAATCGAGAAAATTTCTGGTGAAAACGAAAAGCTCAAGGTAATATACTTTTAAATTTCTTTCGATTACGAGTTAGTTCGTTTAGCTGCTGAGTTTTTGCTTCCTTGTCGTGAATTGTAGGCGTTGGTTTGTTCACTGGAAAAGAAAATTGGCGAAACAGAGAAAAAATATGAAGAGGCGAACAGAGTTAGTGAAGAACGGTTGAAGCAAGCATCGGAGGCCGAAACAAAAATCATTCAATTAAAGACTGCAATGCAGAGGTTGTTGGTTAGATTGTTCTATATAGTAGCTTAGATTGTTCTTCTTTTTTACTTTTTTTTGTGTGATGAGAAACCGAACATATATTTGCTAGATTGTTCGTTCATTATTGTGCATAAACTTAAAGATCAAGCAACCGTGTGCTCGTTTTTACAGGCTTGAACAAAAATTCTCAAATATTGAATCTCAAAATCAGATTCTTCGCCAGCAGACCTTCATGACAACACCAGTAAAAAAAATGGCTGACCATCTTCCTATTGCAGTAGCAGAGGTAAGTCTTATTTGGGGTTTGATACTGTTTTTGGTTGGGTTTCAATCTTCTCTAGCAGTCTTTGTGCACCATTCTTCCTTGTTCTCGAACAGTAATATCGAGTTTCTTTCTTTGCAGAAATTGGAGAACGGTAGCCATTTGATTGAAGATAACAAAATCGATGTATTGCGTCTTTCTGCACCTTATTCGTCTCCCTCTACGTTCATACTGGGTGATATTATTTTTAATACATGACGTTCATAATTATGTCTAATTATAGGAGCAGCTCGTAACACCCGTGAAAGCGCTGAAGAGAATTAGCTCAGAATCTGAAATTAAGTTGAGTCGACCTCTTTTCGAAAATCAACACGTACGTGCTTCTAAATCGCCTGAGTCTTCTCATTTGTTTTGCTCCATTGGTGATGTATTATAACTTCTGATTCCTGGTACAGGAGAATGTTGATGCTCTTGTCAGTTGTGTCATGAACAACATTGGGTTCAGTAATGGGAAGCCTGTAGCTGCCTTTACCATTTATAAATGTCTTCTTCACTGGAAATCTTTCGAAGCCGAAAAAACAAGTGTGTTCGATCGCCTAATTCAGATGATTGGATCTGCAATAGAGGTAACTGGATTAGTTTCGTTTCTGTCATTCGCGTTATGCTGTTACTAAAATAACGAAGTTAAGATCGTTCGTTGGAATAAAATGGGGTTCTAATCGGATTTATCTAAGTTCCAGAATCAAGATAACAATGATCATCTCGCCTATTGGTTGTCAAACACATCTGCGCTACTGTTCTTGCTTCAAAGAAGCTTGAAAGCTGCCGGTGCTCCCCGAAAACCGCCAACTTCAACATCCTTATTTGGAAGGATGACTATGGTATTTTGGATTCAATGTTTCTATTCTTTGTGAACCTTCATTTTCTGTTATTTAATCCTTTAGTGTTCTTGGTTGTTTAGGGTTTTCGTTCGTCTCCGTCTTCCAACAGTCTTGGATCTGCGCTTAAGGTCGTGCGCCAAGTGGATGCTAAATATCCAGCTTTGCTATTCAAGCAGCAGTTGACAGCATATGTTGAAAAAATATTCGGAATTATCCGAGATAACTTGAAGAAGGAGTTGACATCATTGCTGTCCTTGTGTATCCAAGTAAGTAGGATCCTCCGAGCAGTCTTTTCGTTTTCTCTTTCTCGTACGGGGGTTGTTGTAATGAAGCTTCGTTTCCTATACGTCTCGGGTTCTTGTCAGGTACCAAGAACATCGAAGGGAGTATTACGATCGGGAAGATCATTTGGAAAAGATACTCAAACAAATTACTGGCAGAGCATCATAGAATGCCTCAACATGCTTCTGTGTACATTGAAGGAAAATTTTGTATGGATACTTTTTGGAACCTTTCAAGTCCCTTGTATTGAATGTTGTGGACATGTTTCTCAAAGATTTCATTATCGTTATGGTTTCAGGTTCCGCAAATACTTACCCAGAATATCTTTGTTCAAAACTTTTCATATATTAATGTTCAACTCTTCAATAGGTAAGCCATTCATTCTGTATCTTCGGTTTCATTCTAAGAAGGAAACCGTGTTGACGGTCGTGTTTTTTGCTTTTCAGCCTTCTTCTTCGTCGAGAATGTTGTACGTTCAGCAATGGGGAATATGTCAAATCCGGGTTAGCTGAGTTGGAGCTCTGGTGCTGCCAGGCAAAAGAGGAGGTAGTACTTACTTTCCCTTTTCAATCAAGAAGTTCAAATTTTGAGTTAGTTTTTGAATCAATGGCCCAAGCCCACCACTAGCTGATATTGTCTTCTTTGGACTTCCCATTCGGGTTTCCCCTTAAGGTTTTTAAAACGCGTCTGCTAGGGAGAGGCTTCAATATCCTTATAAAAAATGCTTCGTTCTCCTCCTCAACCGACGTGGGATCTCTTAATCCACCCCCCTTCTGGGCCCAGCGTTATCGCTCGATGTGGAACACCCCAATCCACCCTCCTTCGGGGTTCAGTGTTCTTGCTGGCACACCGCCTCATGTCCACCCCCTTTGGAGCTCAGCCTCCTCGCTGGCACATCGCTTGGTGTTTGGCTCTAATACCATTTGTAATGACCCAAACCTACCGCTAATAGATACTGTTCTCTTTGGGCTTTACCTTTCGGGCTTCCCTTCAAGGTTTTTAATACGCATCTATAGTAGGGAGAAGTTTTCACACCCTTATAAAGAATGCTTTCTCCTCCCCAACCGATGTGAGATCTCACACCTCATTTGTGCCATGTTGCTTAAGCCCAAAGCAATACTAAACGAGCCGCCGCCCTAACGAGACTCTTAGTCAAGCGTTTCTTTTACCTTTATTTGAAGCTAGCCTAGAAATATATATATATTTTTTACTTAAATCTGATTATTTACAGTATGCTGGTGCTTCTTGGGATGAGCTTAAACACATAAGACAAGCTGTTGGCTTCTTGGTATGATATCTACTTCATTTTTATAAACATAAACTTGTACAGTCTCATATCAAGTACTTGTTAATGCTCTTTATTTACAGGTTATACATCAAAAATACAGAATTTCATATGATGAAATCACCAATGATCTTTGCCCGGTAACTCTCGCTCTCTTTCTCTCGTCTCTGTTCACTTAGTTCTCGAATTATGACAATTATGCTTTCGATTTTCAGTTTCTTTAGATCCCTTTTATGGAAATCCAACACAAAATCTTTGTTTATTTGGTTTAGATTCTGAGTGTCCAGCAACTTTATAGAATATGTACACTCTACTGGGATGACAACTATAACACTCGAAGCGTGTCGCCTGATGTGAGTTGTTTGTTCATGTCCTGTTCTTCATTTGAAACTGTTTCTCTTGAGTTAATCTGCTCACCATAACATTGATATATGAGAATAGGTAATATCCAGTATGAGAGTGCTCATGACTGAGGACTCCAACAGTGCAGTTAGCAGTTCCTTCCTATTGGATGACAATTCTAGGTGAGTCCGAAAATCAATCGTAATGCGTCTTAATCATCTCACAATATGATTCGTTGTCGTGCTCTATTAAAACGTGCCACGTTTCATCAATGCACAGCATCCCTTTCTCGGTCGAAGACCTCTCGAACTCACTGCAAGAGAAAGATTTCTGCGGCGTGAAGCCTGCCGACGACTTGCTCGAGAACCCAGCCTTCCAATTTTTAAACGAGTGAGGCTAAGAACGAGTCGAGTAGGGTGTTTTTCAGCTGATTTCTGTTCTGTTGGGTGGCTCGTCAAGCAGCTCAGCTCGGAAATCTTGTTTTTGTACCATCCTCCCACAAAGAAAGGTCCCTCTCCTTGATGAAATTTTATTTATTCATTCAATCTGGGTTTGGTAGTGTAAATTCTTCTTCACTAGGACTGAGGAGTTGGGGGATAATTATAATTTTGGGTATAGTGTTTGTATTCTTTTTATTGTTCTTATGCCATCATTGGCTGCATTTTTTAGCATTTTTTTCCCTTCTTTTGGTGGCTGAGACACTCTACTCTCCACTCACATTTCATTGTATAAAGGAGTACCTCAAGTTTGTATAAATTTGGTAAGAAATAATAGGAACAGTTCTTCGCTATCAGCTCACTTTTCTATTGTCATGGGGGCAAGAATGTTTTGCCATGATTGGGTTAGAATAATTGTCACGAGGCAAAGACATGGCTACCACCATGTCTCGACTGAGTCGAGATGGTTATACTGAGCCATCAAGTTGCTATCGTATTGTTTAACTTTTGACAACATATGAATAGTTAGGATAATATGGATCTTAAGCCTAAACTCCTTACTCATATGGTTAGAGTCGTTTCCTAGTGGATGAAACTCTTGTTAAGAACGAACTATAGTTAGCTAAGCGATGACGTTAGAAATGAGACTCGTTTTGTGAAAAAACCACATGCTTTGGGACCATTTAGGACCTCAAATGGACCATCCAAAATTCTATTTCACCTTGTTTTGGTCCATCTTCACATGAATTTTAGACCCCTCATATGGTATTTTCATGCATTCCGTTTGAAACATTGGTCCCTTCTCTTTCTCATATTCACAGCTACATCAACATCAACCCTTTTCCTTTCGACTTGTAACACGCACGACCAAACATGATTGCGTTCGAAATAATCAAACCAATGATTAGTATCAGAAACCCTAATTTTAGTCTTCTATGTATACAGATTAACAAAGAGGAATTTAAAAAACCTCGAACTTCAACTTTAATGAACTTTTGTCCATGTTTACGGGCTTCGATTTATTCAAAATATTTCATTCTAATAAAAATGGTCGGATTTTTTTATTCTCATT
Source organism: Cucurbita pepo subsp. pepo (assembly GCF_057944985.1). NCBI lineage: Eukaryota > Viridiplantae > Streptophyta > Magnoliopsida > Cucurbitales > Cucurbitaceae > Cucurbita > Cucurbita pepo. Next base: position 13,936,122 of record NC_141814.1, on the reverse strand, counting down.
TTTTTATTTAAATTTGAACATTAAATTTATTAGGTTTGGTCCATATAGACATCATTCACATGAATTATACACATTCCATATGGTGTAGTGATGTGATGCATTTCCTATCTAAAAGTTATAAAACCCTAATTTTCAAGTATATATATTTTGTTTGACTATTAAATTTTTTATTTTATTTGTTTAAACTACATGGTTGTTGAAATATTGCAAATTCATAATGTATATAGAAATCATACATGAATTTGAAATAATTTGCAATCATTAAAGTCAATTCCAATTATGTTCAAGTTTCATGCATTTTTATAGTCTACCCTAATTAATTGTTATGCTAATTAAACCAATTATACCTAATGTACGTGTGGGTCATGTCCCAAACAATTAACATAAATTAATATGTGACAACAGAGAATTTTATAATTAAGTTGTTTCTTAATATCTTCAGAGATATATACACTAAGGTATATTTTATAAGCAAGAAGTAAGTAACATGACCATGTCGCAGGGGATGCAAGAGAATGTCGAGATACATAGGTGTTATTTGAATAATTTTGGACCGTTGGATTTATCATGTGTTTGGTCAAGATGGGATTCTTGGTTTCAAATGTTTCCAATTAATGTTTTTGACTAATTTCCCATTTTATGGTCTCTTAATTAATAAATTAAATTTTTTTATTTTTTATTTATCTCTCTCTCTAACTAAAAACTTTCAACTGCCTTTCCATGTGGTCTCATGTGTTTCTCCCACAACGCTCCCTCTCTCTCCCTATTAATTCAGTTATTATGGTTGCTAGGTTAGTTGATTAATTAATTAATTAATTAATTAATTATTGGAAGAGAGAGGGAAATCTAGCTATTTTACTGATTAATTTGATTAATGGGGTTTGACTAAATTATAATATTTAATTATTGAGTGTAATTTTTGAAGGCATCACATGGATTAATTCCTTTCTTTTATTATTATTTTTATTTTAAAAGAAAATATTTGGACGGTTGAGATCATTTTAAAGCAAACATAAACATCCAAATCTGCGCAACGACCGCCCTTAGATGTTGCTGCCACCCATGTATAATGCATCCCATGTGCCATTTTATTTTTCTCTCTATTTATTCATAATCAACTCAATTAACCTAATTAATAATGTATGCAATTTTATTTTCATTAAATTTAACTTAATTTTAAATATAATTTTAATTTCGTCGGTCGGATATCAATACGAAATCTAACTCGTGAACTATGGGTTGATATGGAATAAAAATGAAAAAACATTACAATATATTCCAATTCATTAATATCTTTATACAAATAAATATATCAATTTTCATTTTATAAGGAATTCCACGTGTCCCATGCTATTTGGGTCGTAGCGTAAGCTAGTTATGCTTTCAGCTACTGGACTCTTGCCATCTAGGATGCAACACTCTACTGCTTCACACAACCCTGTTTTTATGATTTAGGTTGCTTCTATTTCGTTCGTTGCTACTAAAGGGTGACCTATTCGAGAATTTTCGGATCTAGACTTATTTTCAACTCCCGAAGCATTGTGAAATAAAATGATATAGTATTAATGTTGTTCGTCTCTCCCTGGGTGAATATTAGATATGAATTCAAATTGATGAAGGATTAAAGTAAGTTTGGATATACTTAATATGCTCTCGGCACGTTGTTGTTTAATATGAGAGCATTAAGGAAGGGGAGGGGGCTGTGTGTGGCAGCATGCATATGGGAGGAAGCTACGGGGGTGGCATGCACCAGCGCTGCTGGTTGGTGCTCAGCTCAGATGGCGGAAGGGAATATGCAATGCATACTCCCTTTTCTCAACTTCTAATTCATTTTTCCTAATTTCTATGACAACTAGATTTATTCATCCCTGTCTCGACTTCTTCATCGATTTTTAGTTACGCTATAGAAAAATTGATATTTTCAAGGAGTTCGTCGTTGTAGTTTGCTATAAAAATGAGTTTGTCATGTCGTGTTTTGTTAGAGATAATCAAATGCACAAAGAAAAAATAATCAAGGGAGTAGATCAGTACGGTCCATGGTTTAGACCGTCTAAGTCGAGCCCTCTTAACAAATGTCCAATCTAAACGGGCTAGGTCTAGTCAGAGGCATGCAATCTAGCCTAGACATAAGGGGTTCCTTCCTAACCCTCCGGTTCATCTCACAACCAAAGTACTATGAGAGATTCATCCATGGAAAGTCAACAATTTTCTAGCTAATCTTATTTAATAAATATATGGGAAATTACCAGACTACCCCTCTATCAATTTTGATTTCCATCCCTTCCTGTTATTTATTATTATTTTATTAAAACCTATGGCAAATCAAGCTTCTTAACCGTAACATTAAAATTGTAACATGTTTTACATTTTCTAAAGAAAAATGCATATGATTGATTAATATATATATATATATATATATATATATATATATATATATATATATATAGATATAATATGCATATGGTCTCAACTAAGGAGTTGGAAAAATATTTGTCTTAGACAAACATATCTCATAATTGTATCATTGTCAAAAACATATCTAAGATTTCTCTACAATTTTTCCTTCTTCCAAACATTGTGGGTTTTCAACTAATCATATGCTAAATTTTATGTTTGGTCCTTAAGTTTTTTAAATTTTATATATTTAGTCCCTCATAATCTCCAATTTTAATTCTTTTTTAAAAGTAAGTTTATGAATTTTCAATTTTATATTAATTAGAAAAAAAAAATCAAATATTGTAATGTAAGAAAGTTAAACTAAAGAATAATGCATTGGGGAATTCAAAACATGTCTCTCGGGAGACACCTAGATTGAAGTGACAAATTAAACCTTAATTTTAATTTAATTTATGTTTTATTTATTGAAATTATCAAACAATAATTGCACAAATGAAGGAAATGTGGTAGATGCAATGCCTCTCCTTCTAATCTGCCATCTTTATCACTATTTTTTTTCCCTTTTATTCTAAACAAAACCATTTTTTATTGTATTTATTTATTTATAAAAAAAAAAAACACGCAATATACATTTTCTTTTATATTTATAAATAAAAATAGAGAGATTATAAAATATATAGTACTCTAGTGTGGCGCATATAGAATGAGCCACGTATTATCAATTTGTTAAAGTTAAATAATAAAATAGAAGGGTTATGATTAGATTTTTGTAAAAGATGGGGGTTTTAGAAAGCAAATTTAGAAAATATTGGGGTTGTTTGAGAAATTAAAAAAAGTTAAGGGTGTGATGTGTAATTATAGGAGTGTATGAATGTGAATATAGTGGAATAATAAGTGTAAAATTGAAGATGAGGTCAGCCACATTGTAGCTTAGCTAGCACAATGATTTAAGATTTAAGTTTATTTATTAGTTTATATATTAATAATTGGTTTTTAATGTCTCTATATATATATTTTTTATTATATGGTTTTATGCATTATAAAGTATGGAATATGAAGTCCATGTTGTATGGCATGTGACAATGTGAGTTAATCAATATATAAAAGTATTATTAAACTTTTCAAAAATTTAAAGATATTTTAAAATCATTTTCTATAATTTAGTCCTATTAAATTTTACATTTTTCAATATTTTTTTTTACTCGATTAAAATTTTTATGCTCAATATATGACGAAAAGAAAAGAATATATAAAATTAAAATAAATAAATAAATAAATAAATCTTTCTTAGCAAAATAATAATGTTTTTGCAATAAATAATATTTATTTAATATAGTAGAACTTAGTAAAAGAGTTTTTTTTTTTTTTTCTTAAAATGATGATAATTTTACATATCTTGGTACCAATCATAGTTACAAAGATCATAGATCACAAAATATCTAAACACATGAAACAAAATATTCCCAACTTTAATTAATTAATTCCTCACTAATTTTAATTTACAACCAAAAAATTAAAAATTAATAAGAGTGAGTCACCCATGATGTGGATTTTCAAAATCTTCTTCAAGATTCATTTTATTTATTTTCCTTTATAATTATGTTAATTACATATATAATTCTGGTGGTGTATATTTGTGACACATACCCTTCTCTTATTACTTATTGTATTTTTATTTTAATTTATTAATTAAAAAAATTTAAATTTGAGTAATAATTAATTTTGTTGATTGTTGCAATGTTTGATCTCTTTGTGACATATAATGGAAGCATATATTTTTCTCAAATAATACAAAAAAGAACGGTTGTTTTAGAATATATGAAATTAAGGTAGCAATTAATTCTTCGATCTTAACCAATTAAACTATGTTCGGGTTATTTGTGAGAATTTTAAAAAATAAATTAAAATAAATTTATATCCCTAATTAAATTGAGGAATTCTTATCCACAAAGGGGTAGGTTGAGGGTTAGAGAGAGATTGGAGTAGAAATTAATATAATATTGAAATAAAAAGTGTTGGAAAATCTAATGGGCCCTTTTGTAATCATGAAATGAACCAAACCCCATAATTTTTGTTCTTATAATAATTAATGAATATTCCCTTTCCACCCATTGATTGAGCATTACCAAATAGCTTTCACTAATTAATCTTAAACTAAAACATAATTGGAACATAATTATCCTTATAACAATCAATTTCTCAAAACCAACAACAAAAATATATCTTCCTTTAATACCATTAATCTACTAAGCTATACCTAATTAGGGTGCTAATTATTTTGGTATGAAAGGGTATTTTGGTCCAAATAATTATGCATTTGGTATTAATTTTGAAAAAAAAACCCATCTGTCATATATTCCAAGCAAGATATGTAGGTGTCCGTCACATTCATGAACTTTATTTCAAAAAAAAATTTAAGATGCCCTCCAAAAATTAATAAATAAATAAATGTTTCATAAATTAAAATGATAATTAAATAATATTAGTTTTTAACATTTTAAAATATAATCATTTTAGTTTTTATTGGTTTATACATATCTAATACATGTCAATGAAAGTGTGTTAATGCACATCATCGATCCATTTAAAACAAAATATTAGTAAAAACTAAAATATTTGACAATCTTATTATTTATTTAAATGCACATAATTTTTGTTGGGGACGGTATAGAAAGTTAGAGGGGTTGATGATGAAAGTGAGGATAGCAAGAAGTTCGGAATGATGATAGGATACTAATTTATATTTAGGGTTTCTAAAAGAGAAAAAGAATCTACTTCGTATCATATATTATTAGTCTCCATAGCCACCTAACTCCTTTCTTTTACACTTTCATATCAAATCTTTCAGCATATGAATCTATTTCGTTGTCACCTTTTAGATTCGTACCAAGTTTTTTTCCATTTTAAAGTTTATATACAACCGAACCCTTGTGGCCACTTGGCACGCTCACAAAAAGATGTGATGGAACTTATGGTTTAGATCTCTAATATAACATTTTGAGATGTATCAGTGAAATTCTAGGAACACAGTCTATTTGAGCATAACTCATCTAATTATAATTATATAAACTCAACCAAAAGATTATAGATTAGAATATATGCTATAATAATAATAATAATATAAACTCGAGATAAACCAAATTGATATATCAAAGTGAAAAAAAAAAAGTATTAAAATATATATATAGAGAGGGGGAGAGAGGGAGAGAGTTAATGTTATGAGCATAGATATTGAAGTGTAACAGTTGGCAAGGTGGTGGTGTGAGCCATAAAACAAAACAGCCTTTCCACTCAGCAAATTCTAAATTTTCATTTTTTTTTTGAGGTACAAAGATGCTGACGTGTGGCCCCCTCACCCCATGCCTTCGACTTCCTCCCTCCACGTGGGATCCCTTCTCATTGTCCTAGTCAGCATCTTTTCTCTTCATCATTGCCATGGAATGTCTCTTCTAGGGGCTCACCTGATTCAACTTCCTTTGAAAACTCCATCTCTCCCTTTCATTGCTTCCTTACTCGACCCAATCCATTTATTGTCACCATAGACTTGATCTGACTTGACCCAACTCAACCAACTCGTCGACTCTCTCCCTTGATATGACCTGACCCAACTCAATCCGTCCCAAATCACTCACTCCCCTACTATCTAGTTGAAAATTTACATAAACGACGTTAAATAGTGTACGATGGGTTTATCAACAATAAATTCATAATGTATGTATGAGTGAGATGTTAATATTATATGGAGGAGAGGGAATAAGGAAATAAAATAATGGAGGGGTTAGGCAGAAGCTTATGATTTGAGTAATTGAGAATGACCCTTAAAAAAAGCTCATTGACTCCCACTTCCATATCACATGCATCTCTCTCTCTCTCTCTCTTCTTTGATGCCATCCACTTCTCCTTATTTAAGCCCCTCTACTCCTCCCTTCATTCTCATCCTCTCCAAAAATCAAAATTCTGCTCTCCTATTCTCAACCCCTTCAAACTTTTACTCACAATCTTCTCTAAACAATACAAACACAACCACAGTTTCAATCAAACAAAACACCTTTGAGCTTACCTTATTGGTGATGGAGAACTTGTTTCGTCTTGCTGATCACGATGAATTCTTCTCTCGTCGTTGCGTCTGGGTTAACGGTCCAGTGATCGTCGGAGCCGGGCCATCTGGGTTGGCCACAGCTGCTTGTCTTAGAGAACAAGGGGTGCCTTTTGTAGTCCTTGAACGAGCTGAATGCATAGCCTCGCTGTGGCAAAAGCGCACCTATGATAGGCTTAAGCTTCACCTTCCAAAGCAATTCTGCCAACTCCCAAAACTCCCATTCCCAGAAGACTTCCCTGAATACCCAACCAAGAGACAGTTCATTGAGTACCTTGAATCATACGCCAAGCATTTTGAGATCAACCCTCAATTTAATGAGTGTGTTCAATCAGCAAGGTACGATGAAACCAGCGGCCTGTGGCGTGTTAAGACCGTTTCAACTGCTGGTTTGACCCGTAACGAGATCGAGTACATTTGCCGGTGGCTCGTCGTTGCCACTGGCGAGAATGCTGAACGTGTAATGCCTGAAATTGAAGGATTGAACGAGTTTTGCGGCGGTGTGTCGCATGCTTGTGAATATAAGTCCGGGGAGAAGTTCACCGGAAAGAAAGTCTTGGTGGTTGGCTGTGGCAACTCGGGCATGGAAGTTTCTCTTGACTTGTGCAACCACAATGCCTCACCTTCAATGGTGGTCCGAAGCTCGGTAAGCATTAGAACCAACTAATATCATTGTTCTAACATGTTCAGCTCTATGCAATTTGAAGCTTGGATTTTGGCTCTAATGATGTTTGCTTGCTCTGTTTCCAACAGGTCCATGTCTTACCAAAAGAATTTCTTGGAAAATCAACATTCGAACTAGCAGTTATGATGATGAAATGGCTGCCCCTCTGGCTGGTTGACAAGCTCTTATTGATCCTGGCATGGCTGGTGCTCGGAAACATTGAAAAATACGGCCTCAAACGGCCATCAATGGGACCATTGGAGCTAAAAAACGAGACGGGAAAGACCCCTGTTCTTGACCTTGGAGCATTGGCGAAAATCAAATCCGGTGACATCAAAGTAATTCCTGGAATCAAACGGTTCACACGCAACCAAGTAGAGCTCGTCACTGGCGAAAAGCTGGATGTAGATTCAGTAGTTTTGGCTACTGGGTACCGCAGCAACGTCCCCTCTTGGCTTCAGGTGAGGCAAACATTCAATTTAAACTTTTTTTTTTCTCATAGGAATTTCATCATACACCTGGTGGGCAAACAAATTTTTATAAAAGGTTACCACTATTCTGAAACATGGCTAACCTTAAACTGGGCATTGAACAAACAGGAAGGCGAATTGTTCTCAAAAAACGGATTCCCAAAAGCAGCATCACCACATGGATGGAAGGGAAATGCGGGGCTTTACGCAGTTGGGTTCTCGAGAAGAGGACTATCAGGGGCTTCGTCGGACGCCATGAAAATAGCTCAAGATATCGGCAGCGTTTGGAAGGCGGAGACGAAGCAACAAAAGAAGAGAACCACCGCATGCCATAGACGCTGCATTTCCCAGTTCTGAAAATATCCGCCATTGATGATTTTATTTCTACACAGTGTATACATGTAAAAAAAAAAAAAAAACACATAGAAAAAAACAGAGAAACAGAGCCCGCTCCAAAGGCCCATTTTGACAAATTTGATTTGTTGGGCATTTTGTAAGACATGGAAGATGAGGCTCACTTCATTTGTTCATTGAATGTCAGTTAACATTGACAGTTCTCTCAATTGTTCTTTTCATCAACCAAAAAAAAGAAAGACATTTTTGTCTAATTGTGCCATTTAGACATGTCCCATTAATCTTAATTAATGAAATGATTCATAAAATTCAAATAATTATTGATTTTGATCCAAATAGAACCTAATTTCTCTATGTTGATAAGGAACCAATGAAGAGGAATAATCTAATAGGGTTTGACCCCAAAACTTAGTGAAATAATGCATGATCATTAGCCTTTGTTGGCATTGGGTTTGCACATGGAAGCTCCAATTATCACACTTTAATTTCAATTAATTAAATTTGAACTCTTTTTTTAATTTAAAAGAGCCATTTTTTGGCTAATTTTTTTAAAACAGTTCATGACAACCACCTTTACAAACTTTTCCTTTCATTATTAGCTTCATGTTTTGTAATTTGGAAGCTTTTAACTTTGGCCTATTTGCTTTATTAAATTTTAAAAAACTTTTATAGTGATCACATATATGCAGTTCTGATCTGATCATATTTTAGAAGTTAAATTGTTACGTTAAATTAACATTTTTATGTGTAAAATTCAATATCCTACATTATTTGATGTTCTTAATGTTGTTCATATTTGTGGTTGCTTGATACATAAAATTAAGCTAAAAATTAAAATACTTGTGGATAATTGGAAATAAATTTATGCAAGGATTAATAATTTAGATAAAATTCTTGAATTAAATAGGATTAATAAATTTGTAAATAAATAAAATATTTGTATGCGTAAATAAAATAAATAATTATCCACTCCCCTCATTTTTAAGGCCCAACCACAATATTTGGAAGTTATGGGCCCATAAGGGTCCAAACATGGAATGAAGAGAACCTTGAAGGTGAATCCTTTCAATGGGCCATGGCCCATTAAGGGCCCATTACGGAGTCTAATTCTTCTGGGAGTTTTTATAGCCGAAGAGATTATAAAAAAAAAAGGACCTTTAAATACATCACATTCTATAAAAATATTTCAAGTCGGTGCAGAAAGGGAGCAAAAAAAAATTCTTCTACCCGTACGTAATTCCCTTCTTCTTTTTCACTATCCCGGGTTCTGGCCGAATCTCCGTGCCACTTTACCGGCGATGTTTCCGGCCACTCTCCCGGCTCTGACCTGACTACTTTTCAACCTTTCAGTCGCACTCTCTGTGGAATGCTTCTGTAAGTGTCAGAATGTTTGTTGGTTCTTTATCCCGCCGCTACTGTGTAGTTCTTCTGCATTTTTCTGTTCCTCTTTTGATCTCTCGTTTTCCGAATCTCTTCTGCTTCTCTGCTGTTTTCGAATCTCATTCTCTTTCTGTCTCATGTAATTGCAGCTTTTCCTTTTTTTTTTCTTTTTTTTTTTTCCTTTCCTTGCTAAATTTTGAAACTAGATTATCCATTTCTATCTTTATACTTGTTCCTTTTTAGTTTCCGGAGTAAATTGTGGTTCCGAATCTACTTAATGCTAATTGCAAGTCAGCTTTGGTGTTTAATCTTGGGATTAGCGGTTACTGATTGCAGGGTTTTGGGTCTTTCTTCTGCTAATGGTACTCATTCTGCTGTTTTGCTGTTTCTTTTAGGGGAAATTCTTGATTCCGGAGCTTTTTATAATCCGATTTTAAACATCCAGTTGAATTTGTGGCTCTTTGAGACCTCGATCAGTGAGCTCCCCCACAGAACTCAGCAACGTTTAATTAAGTATGTAATTCGATTTTTTTTTTTTTTTTTTTGGGGCTTATCTTGCTGTGACGTAAGAACTGATGTGATGCTTCGTGTGATCATGCAGAACTTTCCGTCTGCATTGCTTATTCCTTCTTTCTGTGTCGATTGGATGAATGGCTTCTTTCTCTCTTTGAATATTCTCCTCTCTCCCGCCCTTTCTCGCTTCTTCTCTCTGTGTGTTCATATCTATGGTCATTGGCTTCTTCCTTCTTGAAACTTGGGATATTACATTTCAAATTTGCCCCCCCCCCCCCCCCCCTCTCTCGCTCTCAAGGCTGAAGCCTGCAACTAGAAACTTTAAGGTGCGAAACTACCCCCTGAACTTTTTCCCGTTTGTTTTTTTCTTTATTGTGAAATTCTGGAACATACGCTCTGTTCTTCTTGAAGAAAGTAGTTAATTTATGTCTTGTTTATTTACTTTAGATCCTATTTTCAGTGCTTAAATGAAGGAAGTTCGAAGAAGAAAAGCCCGTAATAAAATGGAAAAACCTTTCCCTGGATGCTTGGGAAGAATGGTAAACCTGTTTGACTTGAGTGCAGGCGTTAGTAGCAACAAGCTTCTGACGGATAAGCCGCATCGTGATGGTGACTTCCCTTTTCTTTTCTGTCAGTTATTGTGTTTATTAATAAAACAATAATTGTTGATATTGACATGCTTCTTTGCAGGTTCTGTACTCCCAAGAAGTCACTCAGATGCAGCAATTATGTCGAGTTCTTCACTTGACAGTCACATAGAGGATGGACTGGTAAATTGTTTGCAGGCTTTGTTAACAGTGATGTGTATTGTATAAAGCATGAAAAATCGTTGCACTGCATGTCCATTTTCTACACGATGTTTGGATTTTTGTTTTCCTTTTTTAGTTGTGTAAAAAGTTTGTTTTATTACTGCATTGCAGGGTCACTCAATTGGGAAGGCAAATCAAACGCCCATGAAGATGCTCATAGACCAGGAAATGTCAAAAGAGGCTGAGTCTAAGATTTCTCCCCCAAATGTTGTTGCGAAGTTGATGGGGCTAGATACTTTGCCAGAGCAGCTTGGTTCAGCTGCTTATAAAACACCTTCAAGAGGTTCCCCATGTATAGTTAAAGAATCTAGGTTGCCACTAGAACGTATAGAACAAGTTGATGACTGTTTGGAGAAGGGCGCCCTATGTGAAATTCATCAAAGCTCCGTAGACGTTTATGAAATATGGCAGCAAAGTTTGAAAACAAATTATGATAGAAAAAAGTTGCATTATGGAAATTTTGACAAAAATATTGATGAAAAAAAGATTGCCCTTGTTCGTCAAAAATTCACTGAAGCAAAACGTATGGCTACAGATGAGAAACTTAGGCAATCTAAAGAATTCCAAGATGCCTTAGAAGTTCTCAGCTCCAATAAGGAATCGTTTGTCAAATTATTGCAAGAACCAAATTCCTTGTTTTCTCAGCGTAGTTTTCAACTTTGTTCACTTCCTACATCTCCTGAGAAGACGTGTATCACTATCCTTAGGCCCTCAAATTTAGTTAGCACTGAAAAAAATTTTGAGACGGGAAAAAGATGTGAGAATCAGATGAGAAAACCGACTCAGGTCTGCCATTCCACTGCTCGTGACAAGCCCAGTAATGTGCCTACTTTTTCAAACCAGAGAGTTGATGAATATGTTCAACCCACACGAATAGTGGTATTGAAGCCTAACATTGGTAAGAATCATGGTGTTAAACCTGTGGTAACTCAACAAGCTAGTTCATCACCTGATAAAACCTCTGGAAATTTTGATGAGGAAGCTGAGGGTGTCGAGGTGCCAGAATTAGGGGAAACTGCAACGGAGATTTCTGAACAGTTGAGTGAAGGTCAAATGGGACATCAAAGGGATGAAACTTTGATTTCTTCCGTCTTTTCTAATGGTTATACTGGTGATGAGAGTTCATTTTACAAGTCAGAGAATGAGTATGCAGGGAGGGATCTCAGTGACTTAGAATTAATGTCACCGTCTTCCAGGCATTCTTGGGATTATGTTAACAAATTTGATAGCCCTAATTCTATTTCTTCCTTCAGCCGTGTTTCATGTTCTCCGGAGTCATTGGTTTGCCGTGAAGCCAAGAAGCGTCTCTCTGAAAGATGGTCAACGATCACATCAAATGCCAATTCTCATGAACCGAGGCATGTAAGGAGAAGCTCTAGTACATTGGGTGAGATGCTCTCTTTGTCAGATCCAAAAAAGTCCCTCGAATCTATTGATCAGATAACCAATGAGGAAGAAAAGCGGAGGGAGTTCGCATCCTGCTTAAGTACTGTCTTCAGTAAGGAAGAGATTGAAAACTCTCCTAGAAGTCTCCAGAGGTCAAAGTCTGCACCAGTATCTCCTTTGATGTCACGCGGCAGACTAGGTTTTGAAGCTCCAAAGTCTGCTACGACAGATGTTATCCCAGAGAAAACTTGTCCGACAAAGGTTAAATCATCATTTAAAGGAAAAATTTCTAGTTTATTCTTCTCCAGGAATAAGAAACTGAACAAAGAAAAACAAAATTCATTATGTAAATTGGAATTGGATACATCTATTGTGGGAACACTTGGAGCCTCTCCACCTCCTGACAGGGTTGGTGATAATGCATCTTGTGTCAACAATACTCAACTTGAAGAATGCTCATTCTCTGCACTGAGTGGATCATCAGAGACGTCTCCGGATTTAACCAACACATTGGGCGTGGTCTCACTTGAGGTAATTTATCTTCTTATAGACGATTTGGCTCCATTCAGTAATTACTTCCTCAGAAGTATCATTTTAGGCAAGGTTGTCATATTCATCTGTTCTTTTCATGAACATTAAGATTTCCCACACTCTTTTGTGTTTTCTGATTTTTCTTCCTGAGGTTGTCTACCTACTTAGTTACCATGTGCCAGGGCATTATTCTAACCGTTGAGAATGGTTGGTTAACGTTTGTTATAGGCTTTGGTTATGAGTTCAGAGCCACTTAAGCATCCCTCTTATGATCTGGGACTTGATGAATGTTGAATAAATATTTGTAATAAGAACAGAGATTGAAGTGGTATTCTGTTATGCTTTGTTGTGGAGAAAAACATGGTGACTGGATTTCTGATTGTAAATGTTCTATATGGAGTTGAGAATTTCAAAGTTTTCAAATTGAAAATCCAATAATTAATGGCATCTAATTGTTCCAGCCTCTGGTAGGCCGTTGGTCTTTGTTACTCTCAGTAATGTTGAAGCATTAAGTAGCCTAGGTCTTCATGCGTGGTGAATAGAAGCTTAATGCATTATTGCTGGCTGTTTCTTCCAGTAATTTGTGAAGTATTCTCTCTTTTTTTGAATAACTTGCTGAAGAACTAAATTTAAATTTTGCAGGCTGGGTTGCCTTTTGCAAGAAATTTGATGCCAGGAAATGCCAGTGAGAACCTGGACAATCCGTGTCCATGCTCTGTTTTTGAACCACTATTTGATGAGGATGACTTCGAGATGTGCTCGTCTTCTGGCCATATGAAGCCAGACATCAGAGGTACTCATACTCTCTCTAGCTAATCCATCGATGTATCAGACTGAGCTATACTGAATTTAGTTTCGAATTTTGATCTCAGAATGATTAATTAGTGTCAAAAGTGTCCTTGAAATATGGGTCAATTTTACTTTGTAGCAGTAGCACAAAATTTGTGTAATTTGATTGATGGTGGAACTTTTGCAGAAAAAAGAAAACTATAATTCAAGGACACTATATAATATAGCCTTAAGTTTGTCGTTTGACCTATCTTTAATACACTGTCTAGAGTATGCTATTTCTTGACTTGCCTATTTTTCCAGGAATTCAAGTGCCTACGAAGTCCAACTTAATTGACAAATCGCCTCCCATAGAGTCCAATCTTTAATACACTGTCTAGAGTATGCTATTTCTTGACTTGCCTATTTTTCCAGGAATTCAAGTGCCTACGAAGTCCAACTTAATTGACAAATCGCCTCCCATAGAGTCCATTTTTCGGACTTCGACATGGGAAAATAAATATTCAGAAAACACAGATCCATATTTGGTTAAACCCTCATTAGCATGTGAAGATACAGAAAATGAGGAACAAAAGTGGCTCGGCCTTTTCAAAACTCTGCTCTCAGCCAATGGCCTCGATGACAGTGTGCAGTGCAACTCATTTTTCTCAAGATGGCATTCTCTCGATTATCCATTGGATCCATCACTAAGAGACAGGTTTGCCAACCTAGGTGCTAAAGAGCCAGAACAGGAGGCGAAACAAAGGCAATCCAGTTCAAATTGGAAGCTCATATTTGACAGTGTCAATGCCATCCTGGTCGATATTGCAGGATTTCGGTCAGATAGGAGCACAATGGCAATGTCATACAACTGGGTAAATGCTGATGCTCCCTCACAAGCTTTGGTGGACAGTGTGTGGGACAGATTGAAGGATTGGCTATCGTGCGAAACACAATGTGTTGGTTTTGAGATTGGGGACATTAACAGCCTGGTGGTAGAGAGGGTGGTTCGGAAGGAGGTTGTGGGGAAGAGCTGGATTCAGCAATTACAAGAGGAAATGGATGATTTAGGGAAGGAAATAGAAGGGAAATTGCTGGAAGAACTTGTGGAAGAGGCGCTGCTTAATTTGACAGGTTTCTGCCCATGACCAACCTTTCTCTTTTGTTCTCATTATAATATATTATAGTTTTTCATATACAGCCCCAAATAATCTCTGCCATTTTTATTATGTGCATTCTACCATCCCTACACCTACTCCCTTTTTGCTGTACATTTTTCTGTCGAAACTGCATATTCCTCTGCTTTTTTCCCTTCTCTCTTTCATAGACATAAAATAACTACCGACAATAGAATCATTTTCACTCAGTTTTCCTACTGTTTGTTCTTCTTATTCCTCGTTTCTCTGCCTATTTTTTCTCTCTCTACTCTTTGAGTTCAACATTAAATAGTTAGCATTAATTATTAATTCTTTCATTCTCATTCTTAAGTTAACATTTGTCTTTAACTTATGCTTGGCTTTTATTTTGGTCTCGATAGTTTTTGGAAGAACTATAGTTTTGAAAGTTCTAAAGCATCTACCAACTATATATATTTTTATCCTAGGTCCCCTACTTAGCATTTAATATCCTATTCGCAACCAAATACAATAGGGTCAACTGGTTGTCTTGTGAGATTAATCAATATGTGAACAATTTGGCCACACTCAAGGATGTATATATATCTATATTAGACTTGGTAAGGGCATCCCAGGGATGCAAACATAAGTTTCACATTACCAAGGAAGAAAAAGCATGTGTGGTAGTGACATTTTGGAGGTTCTAAATTAGAACTGAGCACATGCTAGTAGTTGGGAGTTGGGATATGAGCTTTGGTGTTGTCAAATGGCAGGCAAATCCATATGCAACACAAGGGGTCATATGGATACGAAATCACAGATAAAAATATGAAGTTTGGAAGTTGGAATGAAAATGGTTGCAAAGCAACGTGGAAGGCAAGGTGACCCCATTTCATTAATTCATTAGGTAACAACATCTGTAGCTTCACACATGTGCTGTCTCCATTCTACTTTAATTCCTACTGGCTCTTCTGTCCCATCCAACTATACTCAATACACTAATCTATATATGTACTCTTTTAATAACTCTTGAGTACCATGTCAAAAACTTGCTTTATAATTGTACAAATCTAGCGTAGGAATGACCGTTTAAAGTTTATAGGCGGTAAAATGATATTAAAAGTGTCAAACCCGAGTACATATTTGGCATGATTGAGGTTTGATGTTATAGTGTACAAGTCTTATGTTGTGCTGTGCTTAATATGTGGGGTAATTTTGATCCTATAAACTTGTTCAATGTTCAGAAGAAAATGAGGAAGAACGGAAATATTGCTGCTACATTGAAACCAGTCACCTGTACCATGTCCAGCAGAGGACGAATTGAGATGTTGCTGCTACTCTGGAACCAATCACAAAGAGCCAGCATGACTACCTCTGGATAAATCAGGTTTGTATTGATACCGTAGAAATAATAGTATAAAGTTTGTGGAGGGTAAAATAGTATAGATAGCTAACTTGAATAGTTCAACATGGTTCAACTAATATAGGTTTAATATTCAAATTCTATATCTCGTTGTTGGGATTATAATATAAAACACTTGGAAATTGTGATATAATACTTCAAAGAAGTAAAAAGAATGAATGTGATAAATAATAGATTCTGAGTTTTTTTTTTGGAACAATTTGATTTTCTTTTTTTCCTTTCTTTTGTAACAAAAAGTTCTGTTCTTCCACATGAATGTTGCGAATAAGTGATAGAAGGTTAATTAAGCATGCATAATAGTCTGTACCATTCAACTTATGTTATGTAATCTTGGATACCATCGAAATCATCCTGAACAACTGCTTTCTTTTCTTTTTTCTGTTTGTCTGCTCAATACTTTATAAGGTTGGACGGCTAGTTGTTCTAGGAGATTAGTCGAAATGTACTGAAGTTAGTCTAGAAACTCACGGGTATAAAGAAAAAGGTTGTATAATCTCATAGTAGATTGCATTTTTTGGTAGTTATGAAGTTTTTGAGTGTGCATAATTTTATTTTTATGGTTCTTTTTTTTGTTTTGATCTTTAAGGTAAGTTGCAAGTTGTAACCAGGGACGACCTCCATAACCTTTTTAGACTTTGCAATCCCTAGAATCGTGTTTTTTCTATTTTCAAATTTCATATTATCTTATTAATGATTGGTTTGGAGTTGTATCAATTATTGGTTCGGAGTTGGATGAATTATAAGGCACTGACCCCCAAACTCTTATGAGGGGTAGCAATAATGGGCCAAAGTTTTTAGGATTGGATATGGTGTACTGATTGAAGTTTTTTTCGGTAGGGCAAGGAAGAAAGGCTGCTGCTACCCATCAATGTCCATACTAAAAGTTCATCTTTATCTTCTGGTCATGAAAAGAAAAAGGTGATAAATGGCTCCCAACCTGCAACTAGTAAGTGAACATGGGATGCTTCTTTTTAATATATATATATATATATATATATATATATATATATATATATATATATATATATGTATATATATATATATATATACACACACATCTCCATTAACCTAATTCAAAATCGTCGAAGTGATAGTGTAACGACTTATGTTTAGGATTTAATCTTATACGAAATTGTCGAAGTGACAATGTAACAATTCATACCTAATATTTTTCAAGTGAGCTCTACATACAAAAATTGAATTGAGAGATATAACTTATTGAAGTATTGTTATATTTACCGATCATTTTTACAAACGTAATGTGATCACACCAAAACATGTATAGACCCGTCGGTAGAAAGGATTTAAGGGAGAGTTCAATGAATTAGAAAATCCCAAATTAAAAAAAAATTTGTATTTGGTCACAAATCATAATTGTCTTATCCCAATTTGGACCTTCATAATTCCAACAACAAGATGCCATTCTTATTGTCCTATTCAAATATTATTTTCCTTTCTTTTTTCTTTTAGAGTTGTTGGAAAGTCTCTAATAGTTCTAATAATTCCTCTCCACCTAATTGTAATTGTGTTGAGAATCATGACCTCCAAATTAACTCTTCCATCAAGAATTAACTCTATCCACTCAAGTTCAAATCACATGTCCGGAAGTTTTAGATACTTCGTACGCACTTTTATTTAACATCAGAGGATGCTCGACATAACTTTTTCTAATATTTGTTATATAATGAATTTTTTTTAGATGTAGATGTATTCTAAAGTAGCACGAACTAGAAAGAGTCTTGACGTAGAAGGGGATATACGAGTACACGAAGGGAAGGGAGTTGAGACGGAGACGAATCCAAGCCCGGAATGAAAACTGACTCGAAGTACGAAAAGGTGCGAAGGAGCTCAGCGTTTTTAAAGATTGATGAAGATATAATTGAATCAACTAAACTGCTTTCTTGTTTTAAACTTTATGAATCAAATCGTCGAGCAACTATGAGTTAAGGTTAAACAAACTAATTTCTATCGGTCCATTGTTTTCAATTTGCAAACATTTTTCCCAAATGAGAGGAAGAAAAAAGCAAGAAAATGTGAAAGATGTAGGGATCTTTTTTGTTTTTTGTTTTTTGTTTTTAGATCAACAACATTTGGAGTAGATTTGGACAAAACCTACTGAAAACTATGGTTGAATGGGTAAATTGGATTTTTTTTTTTCTTTTGCTACAATCATCACTTCCTAAATGACAATTCAACCAACCCTTTTCATTTGGTGCAACTTATCTTCAACTCCAACTAATCTTAATTCATGTTTTTGTTTGAGATTATCAATACGAAAGCCAAAGAGTTGGTTGCCTGTTCTTTTTAATATCCTTTTAAATACCAAGTTTGGTAGAGTGCTAATTTTCTTTTGGACTACTTGTTCGAGAGTTCAATATTATAATCAAAATTATGCATCATTTAACGAGAATATTAAAAGAGACTATGAAGATCCATAACAACTTATGTTCTAACTAGGATGAGTACAATATATGAAAGTAGGACAGGTAATACGTACTTCGATCCTTTGATCTTGTTACTTTTAAAACGAATGACTTAGGGTTTATTGGTTGGACTTTTCCTCCTCCGGTTGTACTATTCATTTAATTGAATTTTTGGAAAATAATCGAAAAAGTTCGGTCTAGGGTTTTGACCCTCCTCCGGTTGTACTAATCTGGGGTCAATGAGTCGACCTTTATCTAACTTTCTTCTTTCTATTTGTCATGTATTCATTTAGGATTGGTTGATCTGCAAACTTCTTTTAGTAGCTTGGCATTGGAAATACAACATTTTTTGAAAGCCTTGCAGCGTTATGGTTCTCGATAACCAACTGGATCACTATGGCTACCTTTGTTCCTATCAATTCTCACAACTATTTGATGTTTTTGTTTCTAAAATCATTTTTACGTCACACGACGATGTCGTGCAAAAATTTACAACCTAAATCAAGTTAGTTCGAAATTTAAAGGTATAACTGGACTTTATACCCTCAAATTTCATTAATTAAATTTATATGTGAATATTTAACTGTAAAATTGTGATGAATGGGCTCAAAGAATCCTAGAAATATAATTTTAATAATTTTTTTTCCATTAAAAATTTTGTACTGCATGACGTGGTATTTATAAACAATATGATTTAGTAATAATATGTAATTAAAAAATTTCAAACCTTACATATTATTATAATCCAGCAATTAACAATATGCTTTAGGGATAAAATAAAATATTATTTAGATTAAATTATTCATAAGAAACACATTATTTTAATACGACAGTAGTCTCGTACACCACAATGCCAAGCTGTACATCTAACAAAATAAAAAAATAAATAAAAAAAGTGAAAGCTTCAACTAATTAATTTTTAATCTAATAATTTAAACTAATTTAATTATAAGAGACAATTTTGTCCATGCGGCAATTTAATTAATTTAATTTCAATATTTTAAATTGAATTAATTTAATTTATATTATAAAAATCTCATCAAAATAATTTAATTTTGTATTATATAAAGACTTAGTATTTATAATTTATAAGCATATTTGATTCTCGCTCCGTTTACCAAATTTAGTAAATAATAAATTACATTAAATATACATTAAATTATTATAAATTTAAAGTATAAAGAATAAATTATTACGTATTAAAGTTAAAAACTAAATTAGTTTCTTTTATAAGATTAAAAAAAAAAAAAAAAAAGGGAAAAGGGTGAGGAGGTGGTTGAAATCGTTAATTAGAAGCAAAAGGAGCGGTAAAAATGTAATTTCAGTCTGTCACCCACAAGAGTCCTCCACTCCACAGTCGCTCTCTCTCTCTCTCTCTCTCTCCATCAATAATCTTCACACTCTCTCTCTCTCTCTACAAAGCCTCTCTTTTTTCTCGACTTCAATTCACTGCCACTGTTCTTCTTCTTCCCCATTTCTCTCGTCTGCAAAGTCGACGCAGTTGGTTAAATTTGTCTGCGCTTCCATAATTTTGCGGCGAATCGATTCCCCCATTGAATATTTCTCTTCCGTTCTTCTCGCCGGAACTCTTGTTTCCTTCATCTCCGCTACTTGCCTCCACTCTACGACTTTCATGCCACTCTCCTTCTATGTGCTGAATCCGCTACCAATTCTGGTGTATCTTGTTCAGATCTGAGACTTGGCCCGTCGGATCCGTGCTCACCAACCTCAGATATGGAGGAAGCAATGGAGCTGGCTCGTGCCAAGGACACCAAGGAGCGCATGGCCGGCGTCGAACGCCTGTATGAACTTCTCGAAGCTTCCAGAAAAAGTTTGAATTCCGCCGAGACTACGGCCTTGGTTGATTGCTGCCTCGATCTTCTCAAGGACAACAACTTTAGGGTTTCCCAGGGTGCTCTCCAGGCTTTGGCTTCTGCTGCTGTGCTCTCTGGCGAGCCTCTCAAGTTGCATTTCAATGCCCTTGTCCCCGCTGTTGTCGAGCGATTGGGTGATGCGAAGCAACCTGTGAGAGAAGCCGCAAGGAGGCTCTTGCTCACTCTTATGGAGGTACTGGATGAGCCTTTACTTCTGCGGATTTAACGATTTCAGCAATTGTTGCCGTCTATGTGGCAAATGAATCCATGAATTTGATTGAAATCACTTGGAGTCGATTTAGTTTCTTTCTTCCGAGTTCGGCCGAAATTTCTCTCCCATATTTACAAGAACTTAGATATTTCATTGCTTTCTGTGTACTCAAATGATCTTTAATCGGGTCGTGATAGTGCATCCTAGGAATGGTTATAGTCTTTTCTTTGATTGTTTGGGTATCGAGCTCTTTTATCCGTTCTTGGCCTTAAAGCTTATTTAGTAGGCCCAAATTTGTTGACGCTTAGAACCAGCAAATTACAACTTGTGTGGGCTACATATTCATTAACCAATATCATTTCCCATTAATTTTGATCGGCGGCTGTGGGTTTTTGATCAAGTCTTCGACGTAAGAATAATCTGTGTCAATCTCTGTCTATCCTTACTGTTCACATGTAGGTTGCAAATATGGTCATATGACCATAGAATACTAAGGTCGACTTACCTCCCTGATTGCAGTCAAAAAAATTTCAGGTGGCAGTTATCTTAGTGAACTTTTTATTTTTCCTTTTTAATGGGGGGTGTAAGTGTCCCCTCTTAACATGATTAATTCTATGAAGGAGCTATTGCCGCTTTTCGCGATTTCTCTAAGATAGACTGATATATGTATCTCTTGTACTGTTAGTTCAAGTCTAATCTTTGTTTTTTTATATGGCAGGGCGAGATTTAAGTAGTTCAATTCATGGAGTGAGAAAATGAAAAAAAATTATTTTCTTGTATCCAATATATTGTTTATTATTCACTCAAAACTTTTTCCTTGTTTTGTTTGCTTGCGTGCGTAAGGAAAGGGCATGTAGAATTCTTGTCTTTTTTATATGGTCCTGCTGAAAGGAAAAAAATGCACACGACATACCTAATAAAGGTTGCTACCTACAGATTTCTTCTCCAACAATCATTGTTGAAAGAGCTGGCTCTTATGCATGGTCACACAAAAGCTGGAGAATACGGGAAGAGTTTGCAAGAACTGTTACAGCAGCCATTGGCTTATTTGCATCAACTGAGCTTACACTTCAGCGGGCTGTACTACCTTCGGTATGAAACTGAATTTCCAAAACATAAGAAAAACGAAAAACCTTTTTGTCTGGTAACTTTCTTCCATCTTAGAAGTGAACTTGATAAAAGTTTTTCTCTACAGATTTTGCAGATGTTAAATGATCCAAACCCTGGAGTTAGGGAAGCAGCTATAGTCTGTATTGAGGTTAGCGACCTTGAGTTAATTGCAACAATGGGCATTCTGGTTCAAGCTTATGTCAATGTCAGATAGTGTCAATTGCAATATGCTATTGTTGAATTCAGCGATTAGACTTAAAGTTTCTTTTCTTCAGGAGATGTATACACAGGCTGGGCCACAGTTGCGTGATGAGCTTCAGCGCCATCACCTTCCTACCTATATGGTAAGCTTTTTCTTCGATCATCTCTTCTTCCCCCCTTTCCCTTTTTGTTATAAGGATGCCTTTAGTCCCTTATTCCTAATTTCTTTTATGATTAGAAAGTGCTTGAATGCTTATAGTTTGATTTTACTTCAGATAAAGTAGCAATCTAATTTATGGAAATGGATGTTACTATTATAATTTTCTGAATTTTTGTTTTATCATCTACCTCCAGGTGAAAGATATTAATGCTCGTCTTGAGAAAATTACACCTCAAGTTCGGTCCTCAGAAGGACTAGGTAGTTTTTCAGTTGGAGACATGAAGCCTGCAAATATTAACCCTAAAAAAAGTAGTCCGAAGGCTAAGAGTTCCAACAGGGAGGTTTCTCTTTTTGGAGGTTAGTTTTTAGTTTATATTTGAATAGTCTAGCAAAAACAACCGATATGGGTCCATCGGAACCGATTCATTATGAGATTTATTTATTTATTTTAATATTTTTGTAAATAATAAGTAGCTTTGTGGTAGCTATTTATGTCTAATTTCAAGCGTTTTATAACCCTTCTCCTTTTGTTGTCCATACCAACTGGGTAGCACTCCATGGTGTAATTGTGGTCTCTGTGGCGGGGGTTATTGTGTTAAGTGATTTGTGTTTGTTTTAGTTGCTTTAGCATGCCCATTTGCTTCTGTGTGCTGTGTTTTTTTTTTATTATTATTTTTTATTATTATTATTACTATTCTTGTTATATTGTTTTTAGGAGAAACATTTGCTTAACTGATGCATGAAATATAAAGAGGGGAAAGAGGCCACCATTGCCAAAAGTTTTTATTACAAAAATAACTCCCACTAGGTCGAAAGAAGACCAAGCCTATAATATGAAAAGGGTGGTCTACATTTACACGTAAATGGAGCTAAAAAAACTTACTTATCTGGGTGTTGGATGCTGGTCTCCTAGGACTTTTCAATTTATCTGCTAGGTCTTAGTATCGTGATTAAAGCACTGTTTGTTTAGCTAGTTGGTTGGCTCCCCTAGCTTAGGCTGATTCTTTATTTATTATCATTATTGTTTTTTTTATGCTCGTTGGTTTTTCTTTTTTGTACTCTTTCATTTTCTTTCTAGGAAAGTTTGACTTCTCATTTAAAAAGAAAGAGTACCAGATAGTGTTGAAAGAGACTGCAGAATTTGTGAATATGCAATTTTTCATTTTTTAGCTAAAGTTTATCGAAGATAACTTTGTCACTATTGACTAAAACAAGCCAAAATGGGTTGGCATGTTGGACAACCCTCTAGGGTTTCATAACTCATGAGTTTCTTTGGCAATTGAATATAGTACGCTCAAGTAGTTATTCCGTAAGATTAATCGAGGTATGTGTTAGACTAATAAGGATTATCATCTTAGCTACACCATTACTCTTTGCATTATTCTGTCATGCTGGCTATGACATTTGGTTTTAATATTTATCTGGTACTTTGTCATCTACTTCAGTTAAGAGGTTCTTACTACTCTCTTTTCCAAAGTAGAAGGAATAATTTGAAATTTCTCCTTGGTTTCTTATTAACAAACAATAAGTAGAAGGAACATTTGAATGCTCAGATTTCAACATTTTTAATTGTGCACTTCATAGTAACACTTATATTTTGAGTGTCGATTTTAAAAAAAGAGTTATCCTTTGAGCGGTATTTAAAGCATGGATGAAATCAGGGCCTTTTAACCAGAATCTTGGAGTATGGTATTCGTTAAATTATCTTTGCTTAGGAGGTTGCTGCTGTCATGTGCAGGAGAAAGTGATGTAACTGAGAAGCAGATAGATCCTATAAAAGTGTATTCGGAGAAGGAGCTAATAAGGGAAATTGAGAAGATAGCTTCTATCCTTGTTCCAGAAAAGGATTGGTCTATTCGCATAGCAGCCATGCAGAGAATAGAGGGCTTTGTTTCTGGAGGTTTTACTACAACTCTTTTCTCTTACAGTATATGTCACATGTTGATGAATTAGTAGCTTAAATGAATTGAATTTATTAGGCTGACATAACTGTGATTTTGCGAGTCACAAATATTCTCTTCCAATAATGTTGTACTTTTTCTTCATATATGAAATTATTCAAGTATGTCGTATGT
Organism: Cucurbita pepo subsp. pepo; assembly: GCF_057944985.1. Lineage (NCBI taxonomy): Eukaryota > Viridiplantae > Streptophyta > Magnoliopsida > Cucurbitales > Cucurbitaceae > Cucurbita > Cucurbita pepo. The sequence goes on along the minus strand of NC_141814.1, from coordinate 13,912,162 downwards.
TGATTAACATCAGTAGTCACTATTGAGTTTGATTTGGTAGGTTGGAAAAATTGTGATAGAAAGGTTTATAGATTTTTTTTTGAAGGATGTTTTCAGTATTAATTGCCTGATTCACATTTCTCTTTGATGTGTTAATATTGCCACAATTGTTCTACTGTCACTACCGTATGATCTTGTTTTGTGGGCCATACTATCTCTTTATCTATCTATGATGTTTGGTATGGCTTGGAATTGTATAACGGAGGCGGAGTTCTCAATGCATTGGTGTTGAGGAAGGATGCTCATTTTTTTTTTTTTCCTGATAGGTGCTGCTGACTATCCATGTTTTAAGGGATTGTTGAAACAGCTGGTTGGACCTCTCAGTACTCAATTATCTGATAGAAGGTCTAGCATAGTGAAACAGGTGTAATTGCAGTTATTATTATTTTTATTATTATTTGTATCAGACTGTTGATCTTTACTGAACTTTTTTTCTTTTTTTCTTTCTTTAAATTTTTATTTGATTACGAATCGGATTTCAATTTTGTTTTCAATGCTTCTTCATATTCATTGTGTAAGATTTGTGTGATTTATCATCAATTGTCGTTAAATCTTACACTAACATTTAGTGGGTCCAAAGTGATAATATTTTCTCTTTCTTTTATGCTTTGATAGTCGATGGGAAGACTATTTCTTATTATTTTCTAAATGTATCTAGTTTATTGTGTTGGATAGGAAACATTATTTGGTGAAAGATTTTGTATTCGGTAAAGAATTGGGTTTTTATTGGCTTATCCTTGGGACTCCTTAAGCACTGTTCTCTTTTTGGCTCTTTACTGGTGTAAATGCAAACACACTTTTTCTGAGTATGGTCTTACCATACTTATGGCCAAATGGATGACTGTTTTGTAATTCCATTATTAGAATCCATGGTCTCTTCCCTTTTTTATATTTTTTAGTATATAATGAAATACTTGTTTCTTTAAAAGAATGGTTTTACCTTCTCTCAATTCTACTTTGTATTTCAGGCTTGCCATTTGTTATGCTTCTTGTCTAAGGAACTTTTGGGAGATTTTGAAGCCTGCGCTGAAATGTTTATTCCAGTAAGTGAAAGATCTTGGAAAAATGTTGTTGTCATGCTGGGAATCCTAATTTGTTTTGTTTTGTTTCTATTCAGGTCCTTTTCAAGCTGGTTGTCATTACTGTCCTTGTAATTGCGGAGTCTGCTGATAATTGCATAAAAACGGTATTGTTATTGCTTTATAAATTATGTCTCTTTTACCCTTTTTGTATTCTTTTGTATGGTTAGGACTTAAGTTGTTTTTTCTCCCCAAAGACAAAATTTCACTTGAAGCAATTTCCATTGGCAATTGACTTGGGTGGTTTATAATGAATTTATTAATTTCATTTTCTTTTTCATCTAGATGTTGCGTAACTGTAAAGTTGCACGTGTGCTTCCCCGTATAGCTGATAGTGCAAAAAATGATCGAAATGCTGTACTACGTGCACGGTGAGAATTTCTTCACATTCCTGAAACTTATACGATAGCATTATTCTCCTGATTCCTATTGTGTCTTTTTTTGTATCATAGGTGTTGTGAATATGCACTACTCATTCTCGAGTATTGGGCTGATGCACCTGAGATACAGCGATCTGCTGATTTATATGAGGATCTAATCAGGTGTTGTGTAGCTGATGCAATGAGTGAGGTATTTTTGAAAAAATAATTCTTGAATTTCATTACTTTGTATAGAGAGTTCTTTTTGCCTTGTAAATCATTTTCATTTGAAATTCTTGTCAATTTGTGTGCAGTATTTCCTTGTCCATTTAAAAAAAGAAAAAAGAAAAAAAAAGAAAGAGAGAGAAACGAAAAAGAAAAATTTAGATAATAGTCCCTGCCAGTTGTTTGAATTTCTTAATTACATTAATTGGTATAGCCACTCCCTATCCTTAGATCTCCTTCTTATTATCCTCACTTTAATTTTGTAACAATATCTGAAGTTGTATGGCATAACATTCCATTTCATATCTCTCTTACTACCTCACTTTTAGTATATTTACTTTATAGGTTCGAGCCACTGCACGATTACTATACAGGATGTTTGCAAAAACTTGGCCGGAGCGTTCCAGACGTTTATTTTCCTCATTTGACCTTGTGATTCAGAGGGTATAGCTTACTTTCATTTGAAAGATGTTTTGATATCCATTCCATTATTAAATGTACCGTTCTCTAAATTCCAAAATTTCCTCCAGTTAATTAATGAAGACGATGGGGGTATACATAGGCGACATGCTTCTCCATCTGTTCGTGATAGAGGTACAATGATGCCACTCAACTCTCAACCATCGACTGGCTCAAGCTTACCTGGATATGGAACTTCTGCTATTGTTGCAATGGATAGAAGTTCAAGTTTATCGTCTGGGGCTTCGCTCTCATCTGGACTTCTGTCTCAGTCTAAGACTTCTGTTGATGGTTCTGAACGTAGTTTGGAAAGTGTGTTGCATTCAAGCAAACAGAAGGTCAATGCAATTGAAAGCATGCTCAGAGGCTTGGATTTATCTGAGAAACATAATGCAAATCTTCGATCATCTAGTTTGGATCTAGGTACCCAATATCATATGCTGTTAATTAGCTTTTTATCACCCTTGAGCTCTTGGGTTTGTTCTTGTTCTTATTCTTTATGAAGCAACTAGCTAAATTTGATATGTGTGAGCGGCTAAATTTTCCTCTTACTTCCCCTAGTGCAGGAGTTGACCCTCCATCATCTCGTGATCCACCCTTTCCTCAAGCTTTACTCGCAACTAATCATTTGAGTAACTCTTCTACAGCTGAATTAACTGCATCAAATCAGAATAAAGTTAGGAGCCGGCAAGGTGGATTGGGTTTATCTGATATCATCACTCAAATTCAAGCTTCCAAAGGTTCTGGTAAATCATCATATCGCAGCAATGTGGTCAGCGAATCTTTGCCTACTTTTTCATCTTACTCTGTGAAGCGGGTTGTTGACCGACACCAGGAAAGGGGTTCTGTTGAAGAGAATAATGATATTAGAGAGGCTAAGCGGCATATTACCCCGCAAATTGAGAAGCATTACTTGGATACATCTTATAGGGATGGGAACTACAAGGATTCTCATAATAGTTATATTCCCAATTTCCAGAGACCACTGTTGAGAAAGAATGCAGCTGGGCGAATGTCTGCAACGAGGCGTCGGAGTTTTGATGATAGCCAGCTACCACTTGGGGAAATGTCAAGTTACGTTGACAGCCCAGCTTCTCTCAGTGATGCTCTTAGTGAGGGACTTAATCCATCTTCTGACTGGTGCACTAGGGTTGGCACCTTTAATTATCTTCAATCTTTGCTGCAGCAGGGTCCAAAAGGAATACAAGAAGTACTCCAAAATTTTGAGAAGGTAATGAAGTTGTTTTTCCAGCACTTGGACGACCCACACCATAAAGTTGCACAGGCAGCACTTTCAACACTGGCTGATATAATTCCAACCTGCCGAAGGCCATTTGAGAGCTATATGGAAAGGATCTTACCCCATGTTTTCTCTCGGTTGATTGACCCAAAGGAGTTAGTTAGGCAACCCTGCTCGACAACTTTGGAAATTGTTAGTAAAAGTTATAGTACCGATTCTCTCTTACCTGCTTTACTCCGTTCTCTGGATGAACAGCGGTCACCAAAGGCAAAGCTGGCTGTTATTGAGTTTGCTATAAATTCTTTTAACAAGCATGTTGTGAATTCTGATGGCTTTAGTAATAATGGCATCCTAAAGTTATGGCTTGCTAAACTGACACCATTGGTTTATGACAAAAATACAAAGTTGAAGGAAGCAGCCATTACATGCATTATATCTGTTTACTCACACTTTGAACCAGCAGCTGTCTTGAATTATATCCTTAGCCTATCGGTTGAAGAACAGAATTCCTTGAGGCGAGCCCTTAAACAATATACTCCTCGCATTGAGGTGGACTTGATGAACTTTTTACAGAACAAGAAAGAACGCCAACGACCTAAGTCCTTGTATGACCCATCTGATGTGGTTGGATCATCTTCTGAGGAAGGGTATGTCAGCATGTCCAAAAAGAATCAATTCTTTGGTAGATATTCAGCTGGTTCTCTTGATGACGAGAGTGGTAGGAAGTGGAATACGAACCATGAATCAACCCTGGTAACAAGGAGCATTGGTCAAGCTACTTCTGATGAACTTCGTGAGAACTTATATCATAATTTTGACTCTGGTTCCAGCAATGATGTTATTAATTTGAAAACCGAAGAGGCAAATTATTTGGAAAATTCCACACATCAAAACCTGGGCTCGCGGACTAGTCTGGTGGATAATGTTGATAATAGTGTTGACTTTGACGATTATTCTTCCCTGCATTTGGTTAATGGTGAGATTGACAGCAATCACTTAGGAGTCGCTGAAAACATTGGGTATGATGACGAGGCTTCACTAGAGCTCGGTTCTCATCAACACAAAATTAAATCTGTTAACTCCATGGTGGACACATGCCCTAGTATCCCTCAAATTCTTCACCTGGTGAGCACTCTCACAATGGATTTGTTTGTATCTATTAGTTATTTTCTTTTACTTCAGTTTTAAAAATTTTATACCCTCGCATCAGATGTTATGTGAGATGATCCGGATGATAGATAAGTGGTATGATTCTTCTGCAGATAAGTACTGGCAATGGTGAAAGCCCTTCTGCAAGCAAATGTGGTGCACTGCAGCAGCTAGTTGAAACTTCCATAAGTAATGATCCGTCCATTTGGACCAAGGTATGGTCCAACTCTTGATCAATTGATATTCCATATTTTCAATTCAAGGACTTCAAACTATTGGTGCTTTTTGTTGTGTTTTTTCTTCAAACTATTGGACTTCAAACTATTCAGCTTATAGATGGGTAGTTTAGCTTGATCACTGAGGGACATCGTACTGTGTTGTAGAATTCAGTGTTTTAGAAGGGAGGTGCCAACTCCTAGGTGTACACTCTTTTGTCTGATTGAATGTGGCTCAGTTTTTTCATTAACTATTCTAAAACAGCCTCTAAAATCTTAACGTTATTATATTTTTTAAAAATTCTGCATTTCTCTATTTTTGGTTGGTAGTTTTTTGTTCTTTCGGCTCCTTTTGTTTTGGGCTTTCCATTTTTGTTTCCTATTATTTTATTTCTTCAAGATGAAAGTTGGTTTCTTTGAAAAAAAAAGTTGTGACAGTTCAACTACAGAACACATGGTTCCAACAGCAGGCGAAGTTAGGATCTACATACATATTTGGGAATCTTGTGGCAACGCTTGATATCTCATTCCATGTTCTTTGTTGGGAAGAATTAGAAAGGAAGGAGAAAATTAAAAAGAAAGACAAAATTGTTACAATTTTCATGCTCGTTCCAAATTCAAAGTACCGTTTGTGCAAATAAAAGCTTCTTGTTACATGATTTCTTCTCTATATAGACAAATATAGGATCTATGGAGCAATTACTTAGAAGTATATTTTGTGACATAACTCTTCCTACCCTTTGTTTGTGTAATGCTAATCGATAGGGTTTTATTGGTAAGTGCTCTTGTATGAAGAAACCCATGTTTATTTCTTCTAAGTCCATTTGTTTGGAACATTTTGTTTTTCCAAGTGAAATCCTCCAACATATGAAAGAGGGAAAAAGTAGTTTCGTTGTTGTAGAACTCTCAAGGTCAAGCTTAACAATGACACCCATAGGGGTGTTCCAAAAATTCGGTGACCCATAAAACCCGATCAATCCAACCCAAGTCTAAACTGAATGTATAGACTCGAGGGGCATTGTCGAAAGATCTGCCACCATGCCTAACGTCTTCACAAGAGTTCTCTTGTTTCTACCACCTTGAAAGCAATAGCAGCATTAGAACCCTGGTAACATTAGGAAATATATCTCTTAGGGATTCTTGAACTGCAGTCAAAAGAATCCTTCTGATGAGGTCTATCTACATTTCATGCCACAGCACACCACTTTCGTGAGTACTGAACTCCATGTTCTTTCTTGGCTCTTCTGTAACTGATGCTAATGCCCCCTTTCAAGTGATGCCATTCTGTTATCTTCTCTGTTCTGTTTTCCTAGTAATGCTTGAGTTTGATTATCAACTTATTCTTGCTTGACATTTTAGCTATATGGTTGATCATATTTACGATTGAGAATTGTTTTGCCAGAGGTCCATTTTCATCTCATAGATTGTTTATCCATTTGCAGTACTTCAATCAAATTTTGACAGTGATACTGGAAGTGTTGGACAATTCTGATTCCTCTGTACGCGAGGTTGCTCTTACATTGATAACTGAAATGATTAAGAACCAGGTAAGTTAAATATGATTTCTGATGCTTTATGAGATGCTGCATTTATTGAACACAATTATTCAACATTTCCGTAGTACATTTTTTCCTATTTAGTGAATTCTCATTTTTGTCCTTCATTTTATGTTTCCAGAGGGATTCAATGGAAGATTCTGTTGAGATCGTGATTGAGAAACTCCTCCATGTTACTAAGGACATTATTCCCAAAGTAACTGTTCTTAGCATTTTGAAACTTCTTTTGCTTGTTTTTACCCATCTAAAATTGCTCCCTCTTCCTTGCACCTTTATTTTCAGGTTTCAAATGATGCAGAGAATTGCCTGACCATCGTGTTATCTCAGTATGATCCATTCAGATGCTTAAGTGTATGTATATTTGCATTCTATTTTTCTCTTCATGGATATTACCTGCCCATAATTCATTTTCAGATACCTATTTCGTTGATAGTATATCGCATCAGGAAAAAGATAAAAATAGCATCAGAGATACAGTTTTTTATTTTATTTATTTATTTATTTCTTTATTAATCATTATTGTTTATAATTCTTTCGCATAGTTCTTTAGGTTTAGTATAACATGGGCGATGTACTTCATTTTGCAGGTTATTGCTCCCTTGTTGGTTACTGAGGATGAGAAAACTCTTGTGACCTGCATCAATTGCTTGACAAAGGTTTATTCTTTTAGTGCCATCCTAGTTGCAATTTCTTTTAGCTGGGTCCCATCTAAATTCTGACCTGCCGCTACTTGGGTTTTCAGCTCGTAGGTCGGCTCCCGCAAGAGGAGTTGATGACACAGTTGCCCACTTTTTTGCCTGCTCTCTTTGAAGCATTTGGACATCAGAGTGCTGATGTGAGGAAGGTAATGGCCGCTACTTGGGTTTTCATTTTTCATTCTTGCTTCACTGGTATAACAAAAGAATGAAATAGAATAACAAAAGAAAGGTATTCATATCTGACATAGCCTTATTGACTGACAATTTGGTGCAGACTGTTGTGTTCTGTCTTGTTGACATCTACATAATGCTTGGGAAACAATTTTTGCCTCACTTGGAGGCACTCAACAGCACTCAGCTACGTTTGGTTACAATTTACGCCAATCGAATTTCGCAAGCTAGGACAGGAACCGCCATCAACGCCAATCATGATTAATGGGGAGTTTGCATGGTTCTAATGTTTTTCTGATGTGAACAAATATTGTTCGTATATTCCATCACCCCTTGGTGTAAGTTTGTATATTGTGTGCATACATTGTGGATGCTTTTTTTCTCTCTTTTTTTTTCCACCCATTATATATTCTTTTTCATGTCATTTTTCTTTCCTAGATGCCAGTTTGGTTTGGAGATCATTGTGTTTAAGACCCATTATGAAATTCAATTATTGTGCCCAATTTTGTATTTTACAGGTCCAGAATATTATTTACATGTAATTGAATGGGGGAGGGGTTTTTATTTTATTTTATTTTATTTTATTTTATCCTTTTTCCTCTTAAATTAATTTAGGTTCTCATTTAAAAGTAGTCTATACTCTATTCTCACAGGTATGGACTGAGTCTCAATTGGGCCTTAAATTCAAGACTGGCATTGCCGTAAGTCCAAAACCCGGATCCAAATTGAGCCTTAAAATCATAACCCAAAAATCTAAATTGAGCCATAAAGTTCAGGAGCCCATTTCCGTAAATCCAAAATCCGGATCCGAATTGGGCTGAAAATTGTAAGCCGAAAATCTCAATTGGGCCTGAAATTCCAGGCAGCCCATTGCCGTAAATCCAAACCCGGATCCTAACTGGGCCATAAAATTATAACCCAGAAATCTCAATTGAGCCTTAAAATTCAAGACAGCCCATTGCCGTAAATCCAAAACCTGGATCCGAATTGGGCCTCAAAATTGTCAGCCGAAAATCTCAATTGGGCCTTAAATTAAGGGCAGCCCATTGCCTTCCATTATTAGCTTGGGCTTCATGTTTGGACAACCTCACTTCTATTTTGGGTTGGGCCTGAGTTTCCATATTAGCTTGGGCATGATTTTTGGGCCACACGATTTCTACACTGAATGGGCCTGAGTTTTCATAATAGCTTGGGCTTCAGTTTTGGGCCACATTTGTTCTACTTTGGGTTGGGCCTGAGTTTCCATATTAGGTTGGGCTTCAATACTGGAATTTCTTAGCAAGTATCTTGCTTTATGACTCCGGGATTGCAACAAATAGCTAGAATCAAATCCATCTATATGGCCAGCTAAAATTTCCACTGCTGCAATAGATTGAGCAGTCCACTTCTTTAAGCCTAAGAGAAAGTCCTGACTTTGATTGAGGTCACAAGGTAGGTCAGACAGACCCTTCTCTGCTCTTATTAGAGCCATATTTAAAACCCGGATCTTAACTGGGCCATAAAATTGTAACCCAAAAGTCTCAATTGGGCCTTAAAATTGTAGCCTCCCATTGCCGTAAATCCAAAACCCTGATCCGAATTGGGCCTTAAAATTGTTACCCAAAAATCTTAAGTGGGCCGTAAAACTCAAGACAGTCCATTTCCGTAAATCCAAAACCCGGTTCCAAATTGGGCCTTACAATTTTAATCCAGAAATCGAAATTGGGCCTTAAAATTCAAGGCAGTCGTAATCCAAAACCCGAATCGGAATTGGAGAAAATTTAATACCCATTTTCCCACCATAAACCCTATGTCTTGTTGCAGTTGTCTGCAGCCATTGCAGAGCTGAGCTAACTGAATTAACCTTTCCACTTGTTTCTTCTGCACCATTCTCTTCTTAGCTCTTCTTCTCCATCTTCCCTGCAACTTCATTGCCACCATGCACCGCTTCGCCTGTGGCCTCGCCTCTAAAGCCAGGTACTACTTCACTACTTTTCACAACCTTCTTTCAGTTGATTGTTTCTCATTCGTTTCTTTCTCATTTCCCTCCTTTCTTCTTGAAGGTTGGCTAGGAACAGTGCCCATCAGGTCTTTGACTCCGTATCTAATTCATTTTCTATAATGTAGTTCATGTTTTAATGCGCATTTTCGAGTAATGTCATGTGGTTACAATATACAATGTGAAATTTGCTTCATTTTCATTAACTTCGACAGTTCTGTCAACTGGTATTGACAACTCTTTTTCCCGTATGAGGGATTTCAGATCAATTCTAGATTGAACTGCAGTAGGAATTATGCAGCGAAGGACATTAAATTTGGGGTTGAAGCGCGCGCCTTGATGCTTAGGGGTGTTGAAGAGCTTGCAGATGCTGTCAAAGTTACAATGGGACCGAAAGTGAGTTGAACATGACCTAACTGTAAGACCTATATGTATTTGTTGATTACTTTAGTGTTTGGTATATGATGATCACCAGTAGTAATCGACATATTAGGAATGCACATGATCAGGGGTTCCATTTAGATAGTTTACTGACTAAGTGTTCTCTCACTTGTTTTTAAAAGGGGCGTAATGTAGTGTTAGAGCAGAGTTATGGTGCCCCAAAAGTGACGAAAGATGGTGTTACTGTTGCAAAGAGCATTGAATTCAAAGATAAAGTAAAAAATATTGGTGCAAGTTTGGTGAAGCAGGTTGCAAATGCTACCAATGATGTGGCAGGAGATGGTGAGTTTTTGAAAACGTTCAAGAGGAGCGTGTTTTTCACGTGGTCTGAACAGAACAGGTGCAGTCACTGACATGAAGCTCCTTTCTCTTGTTTCAGGTACAACATGTGCAACGGTTCTTACTCGTGCAATATTTACTGAAGGATGTAAATCTGTGGCTGCTGGAGTGAACGCTATGGACTTGAGACGTGGGATTACGATGGCAGTTGATTCTGTTATTACAACTCTGAAGAGCAGAGCCCGGATGATCAGTACATCTGAAGAAATCGCCCAGGTTGGAACAATATCAGCTAATGGAGAACGAGAGATCGGTGAGCTAATAGCTAAGGCTATGGAAAAAGTAGGAAAGGAGGGAGTTATCACCATTTCAGTAAGTTATTTCAAACTCTCTCTTGTGTTCCACTATTTGTTTGTATAATACCTGGATGTCTTTAATAGCTTGTGGCTCTTTGGCTTACGGATTTGACTTAATCGATGTCTGAGTTCATAGTCCCGATTCATTTTCCGGGTCCTAAAATTCCTCTATGTCTATCATGAGAGCCATCTATCTCGTTCTCCATTTCTTTGCAGGACGGTAACACCCTCGATAATGAATTGGAGATCGTTGAGGGAATGAAGCTGGACAGGGGTTTCATATCTCCTTATTTTATTACCAACCAGAAAAACCAAAAATGTGTAAGGATTTAGTTTATTATTTATCACAACTTCCAGTTTTCTTTCACTTGGTTATCTTTTTCGTGATTCATCATGGTGTGGTTTTGGCTTGTCTTCCGATTCATGTTCCTATTCATATATTAACTTCGGGACCGGGTTCGGGGACTTGACATTTACCCTTCGATAATGACCTTACTTCTCGATTGTTTCGTCTTACAGGAATTGGAAGATCCACTAATTTTAATACACGAAAAGAAAATCTCAAATTTAAATGCTGTGGTAAAAGTCTTGGAGTTAGCTCTGAAGGTAACCTATCCTTTTTAGTGGATGTTTACTCTGAGTTTAGTCTGAATATCACTGCTTAACAGCATGTCTTCCATTTTGGCCTTAGAGGCAAAGACCTTTACTTATTGTTGCTGAAGATGTGGAAAGTGATGCATTAGCTACCCTTATTTTAAACAAGTTACGTGCTGGTATTAAGGTAACATAAATGTTCTTAGTTACATGCTAAACTTTAGTGGTAACAATGGATATACCAACTAAAATGGTGTTTATCACTTAAACGAACGTAAGGTTTGCGCAATTAAAGCTCCCGGGTTCGGTGATAATAGGAAGGCTAGTATGCAGGATCTGGCAATTCTCACAGGAGGCCAGGTAGACTTTCTGACAATTTGCATCTCTTCCACCATGTTTTTCTTGAAGATCTCATATTCAATTATACTTTGTGTTTCTTTTTACGTTGAATATCAGGTCATAACTGAGGAACTTGGTCTAGATCTTGAAAAAGTTGGTGCTGAATCATTGGGTTCATGCAAAAAGGTGAAATAATCTTACTTTTTTGCGACATCGAGATTATATTTCTAACGTAATTAATGTTGTGCATATCGGCATAGGTTACAGTGTCAAAGGATGATACTGTAGTTCTTGATGGGGCTGGTGACAAGAAGGCGATTGAAGAACAGTCTGACCAGGTTTCATTTTCTTCATTTTTGTAGAATGTCATGTTATGTTTTGAATTTCGTTAGGTTCCTTGGTGCGTGAATATACGAATCATGATCGAACGTGCGTGACAGTTGCGATCCTTGATTGAGTTGAGCACTTCAGACTATGACAAAGAAAAGCTGCAAGAACGGCTTGCAAAGCTTTCTGGCGGAGTTGCTGTTCTAAAGGTAAGTGTTTGTGTCATGTAACTCAACTCGTTAAGACATAAACATGCCAGCACTCCGCTTGATTCGAGCTCTTCACTCACGTTTTTTGTAGATTGGTGGGGCCAGTGAAGCCGAAGTTGGGGAACGGAAGGATAGAGTTACCGATGCGCTAAATGCTACGAAAGCAGCCGTGGAGGAGGGAATTGTTGCTGGTAATGCCATCTTCTGAGATTATCTTTTGTGCATGTCCTTTATCTAATTTTCTTTTTGTTTGGGATGGCTGAGAATTTGAAATGATAAATGATGTTCTATAACTTCATTCTTCATATCTTGTCGATGGGAGATTCGAAACCATCAGCATTATGATTACGTCCAATTCGAAAAAAACGACCTTGATATCTCGAGAGTTGGCATGGCAGGCGGTGGTGTCGCTCTGCTCTATGCATCAAAGGAGTTGGAGAAGTTGCATACTGCAAATTTTGATCAGAAGATCGGTGTTCAAATCGTTCAAAACGCTCTAAAGGTTTCGAAATTTCTCATTGAAACCACTATGCATTATGGATATGTTACAATCATATTGTACAATAATCATTTAACTTAAGGCTGCTTCATCTGCAGATGCCTATTTACACAATTGCTTCTAATGCCGGAGTTGAAGGAGCAGTTGTGGCCGGGAAGCTACTCGAACAGGACAATTCCGACCTTGGATACGACGCAGCTAAAGGTCTGTATTTTACGCCCCACGACATACAAAATGAATAGCAAGGTTTCGTTTTGCTTGTTTCCAGCCAAAGTTCTTGCAACTTCTGCTTATATAGTCTCCTACATTTCTTCATATAGGCGAATATGTAGACATGATCAAGGCTGGAATTATTGATCCCTTGAAAGTTATCAGAACCGCGCTAGTAGACGCCGCAAGGTAGCTTCGCTAGCCTCGCTCGAGATGCATTGTCTCTTAATGTTGTTATTATTTAAGCTTGGCTTGGCCCTTACAAGCTTTGTTATTGTACACAGCGTATCTTCGCTACTGACGACGACGGAGGCCGTGGTGGTCGAACAAGCTAACGATGATAAGGAAGCTGCCCCATCAATGGGAGGCGCCATGGGTTACTGAAACCGAACCCACCCCGATTTTGTTAACAATTGATCATTCATATGCAGACCAATTCAGAAGAAATTTTTCATAGAAGCTGATAAAAACACGTTTTTTCGACGACTCATTGCATCAATGGTTAGATCGAGCCGAATTCATGAGTTGAAATTTTTAGAAAAATGTCTTTCGAATCTAATAATCCAAGTCAATATGAGGAACATGATGTGGACATCAGTCAGCCCAATCATCATCTGAAAAGCAGATGACACGGTATCAGGTGGAGGGTGAGGAAACAGTACAAAGGAGACGACAGTTCCTTTTCAGAAAAAAATTTAATTGGGACAGAGCACATACAAGTACGTGGATATCAAAATGCTGACCTGGCATTTTCTTCAACTTGCCACGATTGGCCACATACATATACACGTGGATACAAAATGCTGACTTGGCGTGTTCTTCAACTTGCCACGATTCGTAACTCACCCCTCTCTCTCCTGTCTGGGAATCACAACTCCAACACTGTTTTTTAGGATAATTTAATAAAAATATCTATGAAATTTATATGTTTTTAGATATATATATATATATATATATATTATATATATTAACTTTAAAATAATGAATAATATGGTTAAAACTAATAAATAAATAAATAAATAAATGCTGGGATATGAAAATAATGGGCATAAGAGATGCCAGGAAGAAGAGGGACAAAGCAATATGTAGAGAAAGGAGAAGAATGTGATAGCAACCCAATGCCTCTCACTCATACCCCCCTTTTCTCCACTTCTTTCGACAACAATATCTTTCTCATATTACCTCCCTTACCAACCTCTCCATGTGTCACATTGGTGGGGGAGGAGAACACCACCATTTATAAGGGTCTGGAAACCTTCCATTAGCATACGCGTTTTAAAATCTTGAGGGGAGTCCGAAAGGAAAAGCCTAAAGAGGATAATATCTGCTAACGGTGGGCCTGGGTTGTTACAAATGGTATTAGAGCCAGACACCGAACGATGTGCCAGCCTTCTCGCTATTCCTCGAAGTGGGTAGACACGAGGCGATGTGTCAGTAAGGATGCTAGGCCCCAAAGGGGGGTGGATTTGGGAGCGGTCCCACATCGATTGGAGGAAGGAAAGAGTGCCAGCGAGGACACTGGGCCTCGAATGGGGGTGGATTGTGATGTCCCACATTGGTTGGGAGGAGAACAAACCACCATTTATAAGGGCGTGGAAACCTTCCCCTAGCAAACATGTTTCTCCTTGAGGGGAAGCTCGTGTGGAAACCTTCCCCTAGCCGACGCATTTTAAAACCTCGAGGGGAAGCTCGAAAGGAAAAACCCAAAGAAGACAATTTCTGCTCTGGGCCTGGGTTGTTACAGTACATGTATGTGACTTGGACTGCTATTTGATATTATTTTTTTTGGGGCATATATGTCTTAGTTGAATAAAAGTTTTATTATTCACATTCAAATTATCTGAAGCAATAGTCAAAAGATACGAGTAATCGGTGGGTAACCAATAACATTACGATCCCTAGTAATGCAATGTTATATTTGAAATAGCTAAGGTATAAGCTTATCCATTATGTCTGCTTAATACTCCTAATTTTGTGGTCACCAATTACTTATAAAGAAAATATCTATTTAATAAAAAATTTAAAAAATAATTATTTAGGGCCACTCAAATTAGTGGGAGAAATAGTTGCGGTCACCCCATAATTAGCGCGTGGTTTATACGCGCCAACAGACGACGTGGGATACGGGAATTGGTTTTTGGCCTTTTCTTTTCGCATTTATTTTATTTTTGCTGATGTGGCAGTGTGTTTATTGGTTTTTAATTATCCTTTTAGGGATCGTTTACCGTTAATTGTCCTTTTCCATGTAAACGCACCACGTGGCATTCTCAATCTATTATTTTTTAAATAAATGGTGCTAATCTTTATAATTAACGGATTTAAAATATTAAACACGTTTGATTATTAGTTTTATTAAATATTTCGTACATTGCTTTATAAAAATATGTACTTTCTTTTTCATTTGGCCCACCAAATAAAAAATACTAGGGATCTCACCATCCACCTCTCTTAGGAGTCGGCGTCTTTACTGACACACAGCTCGATTTCTGGTTCTGATACCATTTGTAATAGTTAAAGGCCACTGCTAACAAATATTGTCCACTTTGACCTGTTACGTATTGTTGTTAGCCTCACGGTTTTAAAACATTTTGCTAAGAAAAGGTTTCCACATCACTATGTGGAATGTTCGTTCCTCTCTCCAACTAGTGTATGATCTCACATTATCCTAAAGAAGCATGAGAATGAGTTCGGTTTCAGAGGCAACTCTAAGGTAAATCAAGCTCCAATAAAGCAGATGAGACGTAGAAAAACTTGACATTTCGAGGCGACCATGAACTGAATGGAATAAGAGGTAGAGTGGGGTTTCAAGTGAGTGGAATCGTTCGACTGCGAGCGAATGAGATTGAACAAACAACTGGCAAATCGACAAGCAGCAGATGGTCAAATTTTGTACTTCAAAATAAAATGGTCAAATTTTAAAAATAATGATATATATATATATATTATTATTATTATTTTTTCCTTTTTATGTTAGATAGGAAAAAATAATATATATAAAAATTGTGAGATAATAAAAAAGAAAAGAAAAGAAAAAAAAAAAAAAAAAAATCGGGAAAGAGGGCGGCGATTGGATTGAGCTACATGTCGTCAAAATCCCGTTTCGTCGTCTCCTCAACTCTTTTATTCCAATTTTCACACACACACGCACGCAACCAACGCCTTCCCTTATCTCTGGCCTTCCGCCATTACTGCTTCTGCTGGAGGAGGACCAGCCGCCTTTCCCCTTCCCCAACAATTTTTCAGATTCTCCCAAACCCACCCATCTCTCCGAAAACCAATCAAGATTCCTTTTCTAACCCCTATTTCTGTTCCTTGTTTTTGCGCAGACGCCGTTGTTGCGCTCACTTATCTCTTAGCTTCATGGTGTTCGTCCATGGAGGATTGATTTTTTCTCTGTGTATAGTTCTCTCCTTTTCTCCTACGTTTGTTCTCGATTTTGCTTCTCGGTGGATTGAAGCTTGGAAGTTGAAACTCCTTTGATTTTTGTTTCCTCCAGGTTATTGATGATCGGAAGATTTAGGATGAACCACTGCGTTCCTGATTTTGAAATGGCTGACGATTTCTCTCTCCCAACATTCTCTAGTTTAACCAGGCCGAGAAAATCGTCTATGTAAGCTTTGTTTGAAGATATTGTTGTTGAAATTTTTTCTGGGTTTTGATTTTGATTTTGTTTTGTGGACTGAGAGCTTTTAACTCGCAGGCCGGACGATGATGTAGTGGAGCTTCTATGGCAGAACGGCCAAGTGGTGGCTCACAGCCAGAACCAGAGGTCGGTCCGGAAATCACCGCCCTCCAAATTCGATGTTTCGATTCCGCAAGATCAAACGGCGGCGGTGGCGGCTAGAGAGATCCGGCCTTCGTCTCAATTGGAGGAACCTCATGACCTTTTTATGCAAGAAGATGAAATGGCCTCGTGGCTCAACTATCCTCTCGTTGAGGATCATAATTTCTGCTCCGACCTCCTCTTCCCCACCATGACTGCTTCTCTTTGCGGCAATTCTCAAACCGAGCCCCGGCCATCCGCTACGGCGACGGTCACTCTCACGCAGGGGCCGCCAACTCGACTGGAAAAGCAGAGCTCCGTGCAGTTCTCGAGGAACAGAGCGACGGTCGAATCGGAACCGTCGAATTCAAAGGCTATGGTGCGGGAAGCCACTGTGGTGGATTCTTGCGACACGCCGTCTGTCGGGCCGGAATCTAGGGCTTCAGAAATCGCGAGGAGAAAGCTTGCGGAGGCGGTGAATGGTGCCGATGTATGGCGTGAGACTGTTTGTGGTAGTGATGGAGGCGGAGGTGCGTCGGTCAGCGGCGATGGCGTCGGGGAGAAAGAGTTGGTGACTTGTGAAATGACTGTCACTTCATCCCCTGGCGGCTCGAGTGCCAGTGCCGAGCCTGCTGCCCCAAAACTGGCTGCCGATGACCGAAAGCGCAAAGGAAGAGCTCCCGATGATACCGAATGCCAAAGCGAGGTAAGCATCTTCTCTTTGTTTATCTTTAGCATTAAACAATTTAGTATGGAATCCAACCATGAATCTTTTTGAAGCTCAAACTACAAAAGATTGAATCCTCAATTGAAGGAGCAAACGGGAACTTTAAAACGTTCTGAAACAGGTTGAACAATGGCCATTAAAAGCTCCACAGATGATTGCTGACTGCTTTGTTTTGGGCAAACAAAGAGATTTGTATTTCTGTTTTTGCAATTCTTGGGTGATTTGCTAATGTTCTTTGCCATTAGGATGTTGAGTACGAATCCACTGATCCGAAGAAACAATTGCGTGGCTCGACGTCGATGAAAAGATCTCGTGCTGCTGAGGTTCACAACCTCTCAGAGAGGGTGCGAAATTGAATTTATTACTAATTGTATGGTTGTAAACAAGCAAATGTACCTTCTATGGTAGTGTTGTTTTCTTCTTGGAGGTGAAGTGAATTATTGCAAATCTATTTGCAGAGACGGCGAGATCGGATAAATGAGAAGATGAAGGCTTTACAGGAACTCATCCCTCGATGCAACAAGGTTTGTTTTCAGCTTCAATGTGATTCTGAGTAGAGGTTTCTCTGTTTCTCATATCCGAACTTGTGTTGAGTTCCTTTACTGATTTGCAGACCGATAAGGCTTCGATGTTGGATGAAGCGATCGAGTACTTAAAGACCCTTCAGTTGCAAGTGCAGGTACATGCTTTGAATTCCAATCTTAATCGTTCCATAAAAGTGCAAGTCTAAACTGAATCATGGTAGAAGGAAATGTATGAATTAGTAACAGATTCTAGTCAATACTTTACATATAGAACAGTTGATATCATTGAACAATTAGGGAATGAAACATATCTTTGATTCTGCCTGCTGCGATCTCATTGTAAATCTTCTGCATAAACATACATAACAAGGCATACTTGAACGCGATCGGCTGATGCATCTTGTTAACGTTGGGAATGACTATTTATAACCCAGATGATGTCGATGGGATGTGGGATGATGCCGATGATGTTCCCGGGCGTTCAACAATACTTGCCACCACCGATGGGGATGGGAATCGGGATGGGCATGGGTATGGGAATGGAAATGGGCATGAATAGACCAATGATGCAATTTCCTAATCTCCTGGCTGGCTCAAACTTACCAATGCAAGCTGGAGCAGCAGCAGCAGCAGCAGCAGCTCATTTGGGTCAGAGATTCCCTCTCCCTGCCTTTGCAATGCCTCCTGTTCCCGGTAGCAATCCATCCCAAGCTCAAGCAATGAATAATCAACCGGATCCGATCGTTAACCCAGCTGGAACACAAAATACAACCCTGCCTCCAGTCTCAGGTTTTCCTGATTCGTATCAGCAGTTTCTTAGCTCCAACCAGGTGCAGTTTCATATCGCACAGGCTGTACAGGTATCGTTTTTTGACAGTCACCTTCATTTTGTATAGCAATTCAGCATGTTTCTAAAGTTGGTTGGCATCAAAATTTCAACCAAATGCCACTGTCAACCTTGCGCATCCGAACCGACGAGTTAATTTTCAACCTTTTACAGAATCAGCAACCAGTTCAGCCTAATACAAGCAGGCCATGTACTGACAGGAATCCCAAAAATCTCTAAAATCATCAATCAGGTAAGCCTCTTCCTTTATCTTTTGGGACGTTCATGATATTCATTGGTCGTATGATACTTCGTTCGTAGATTAGTTGAAACATTATTGTTATATTACCTTAACATCCAAAATAAGTTCCATTCACGTTGCTATTTATAAGGTTTTCGCGTATTTTAGGTTAATATCGAATGCTTGGACTCGAAAAACTCGCTTGCTGGGCAAGATTTGCGCATATTAGAGTGTCGAAAGCTTTGAACATGTGCATCTGCTGCTTGCAAGTACGATATATATCGCAAATAACATGTAATGACCGTGACCCTGTAAACATAAGTCTGTACTTCTTTTGCGTTATTCTATCTTTTAAACAATCGTTGCCCTTTTCCTGACTTGTTATTCTGCTAGATTGTGATAGAAAGAAAGTTGAGTTACAGATGGTCACTACACGAAACTGTCGTGTTGCATTTCATTCGGCTCGGGTCCAGGGCGTTGATGCTGATCGATCCAACTTGGTGTGGTAATCGTCGTCGGGTAGCATCAAAGTATTCCAAACTCTCCAACTTCAGAGTAATTTCCTTGTCTTTCCTGGGCCATGGTTCCACTGCATTATATATTCTTCACACAGTTGTTGCTCAAGATTCTTTCTCTTCATCATAATAAGAACTTGTTTCATAGCTATTCCACTTGCACTTGGAATATGATATAAATTCTCCATTACCCATGGAAAGATCTCCAGAATTGTGTTTTTTTCAAAGTTGTTTGAAAGTGGAAGAACAGCAAATCCACTGTAAAGATGAGACGATCTTAAATTTTCTTTAGGAGATGAAAGTGTGAACTAGGGGCATTTTTGGTATAGTAAACCTTTTTTTTTTTTATCTTGTTTTTGGTACGGCATCATTGAAGGTGACATTTCTCGTATATTATTCCATTGATATTATTTTGGTGTAATAAAAATATTCGGGTATTTTATATTTTGTCTAAAAGAGTTTTAAATGTATCATTATCTTTAAGCTTTAAATTTTAAACGATCCATGCTCGGGATTCAAAATTTAGATTTGGAAATCATGCTCCGGTGCTTTGTCATCCAACATAAATGTCTGCATAAAGTTTGTATGATTGAGTCATCGAGATCTTATAGATTTATTTCTAAAATATATACACGTTTGTGATCTTCAAGAATGAAAAAGGATTGAAAAACATAAATCACAATTTATTGAAGAAAAACAATCAAGCATTTGAGCACTTAAGCAAGAGAAGAAAACATTATTTGTTGTACTCAGTGGCTTGGGAATTTCCAGTAATGAACGAACTCATCCAGATTTTCACTGTTATCTTTGAGGTAAATTCCATTATCTTCCGCAGTCCAATTGCAGATGTTATCGTCGCACTTGACGCGCAGCCACTCGGTCCTCTTCTCAACCCAGAAGGCGTCGAACGTCATCTCATGCCCGTTCGGCTTGCGCAAGTAGCACCAAAACAGCGTCGTATCCCAAAGATTGACTTTGAAGTCCCACTTGAACTCGGTGCCAGTGGCCAGGGTATGTTCGCCCAAGTCGTTGTCTTTGGACTTGCAATGCACGAACATAGCTTGCCCATTTTTCAATTCATTCTTAATATGGATCTCCCATTTGCTGAATGGCTTGGAGGCAGCCAAGGCCAAGGCCGAAGCCACCAGGAACACCAAAACTTGATTCTTCAAAGAGATGGCGTTCATTTTGGTGTGGAAGGGCACCAATTGAGCGTGGTTTAAGTAAGGGATGGTGTAGGATTGATGGGCCTCTATATGGAATGTGTCTAATATAAGGCAACTATTCATAGCTATTGAATTCTTTAGCTGTCCCAAACAATGGACAACGCTGCCTTATTTTGGCTTATGACAATTTGAGAAGCTTTTGGTTCAACACAAAACAAAACAAAACAAAACAAAAGGTTTCCATGGAGGAGGAGGAGGAACCAAATGTGATGGGGAGAGAAAGAAGGAGAGACAATGTTAAAGAGTGAGGTAGAGAGAAGAAGGAAGAACGTTTATTTATAGCTCCGTGGAAACCCATCTCAAATAGGGCCGAGGTTCCTCGTTAGCGATAAATGGGGTTGGAGACGGGGTTACAAAAAATATATTTTCCATCTCCGTCCCTACCCCTGCCCGAGAAGCTTTTTTTTTAAGTTCTATCTTCAAGTTTCATATATGTCCAAATATTATTTAACGAGCAGGATAAGGTCTTCTGTATATCCATCCCACACCATGAAAGTTTCTTATAATCATTATTGATTCGTCTTTTCTTGTATTTATAATCATTATTGATTCATCCAATAATTTCTAATAAGGCAAGTGAATCAATACTAATTAATAACTTATATTAAAAAAAAATAATAAATAGAGAAAATTAATAATATTAGGCATTGAATGAAAATAATATTGAATTAATACGTTCCATTAATTTATTTAATTAGTCTTAAATAGTTAAATTAATTAGCATCACTATTCATTTCAGTAATTATACTTAATTACGCAATTAAAATGGTTAATATATAATTAATATTACATTAAATTTTATCTAATTACTGAAATGAGAGATATTGAATTAACTAGCCCAAACCCATTGCTAGTCTGATTTAGCCTATTATGTATACTGGTCAACTTCACGCCATTTTTAAAATGCGTTATACAGGGAGAGATTTCCACACCCTTATCACAAATATTTTTTTCTCATCTTCGACCAATATAAGATCTCACAATCCACCCATGTTTCCTCAGGGACGAGATTATACTCCCTAGCCCCATCCATATCCTTACCTAATCCCGACATGTCCAATTCTCTACCCATGCTATATATATATATATATATATAAACTAACCCATTATATATTATATATTTCTTATGTATGTTAAAAGAATTTTTTTTTCTTTTTGTTTAAGTATTGAAAATTATGTTGATAGAACATTATATTATATTTTTATTGTATCTATAATCATTAATGAGATAGTTTAATTAACACTATCACCTGTATAGATAGCGTATGGCTCAAGAAATGTGTATTATCACCCTAAAAACGAGTGGGTCATTTGGGTTGAGGAGTAGCAGTAGAAAGAACACAATGGGAGTTGATAACATTTGGGTAGTTTTTGCAGCTATTTTAGTGTTTTATGTGCTTGTCTTTGTGTTTCTAAGGCGATTCAATGAACTACAAAGTTTTGTTAAACTGGGAAGGAAGGTCTACCAAGCTCTCCCTCCTGGTGATATGGGATGGCCACTTATCGGCTCTTCGCTATCGCTTTACAACACTTTTAAATCAAGCAATGATCCCAACACTTTCATCAATCATCTTATTTCCAAGTATATCTCTTCATCTCCCTTCCTCGTAAGATACGCTTTGATTCATATGTTCATACGTTCGTGTGATTGTATATGTTAGGAATAACGACTTCTCCACAATGGTATGATATTATCTGTTTTTATTTGGACTTCCCAAAAAAACCTCGTACCAATAGAGATAATATGTGTAATATGTGTTAGAAATCATGACTCTACACAATGGTATGATATTAACTCTTATAGGCCTCCTCGTACCAATATAGATAGTATTCCTCACTTATAAACTTATGATCTTTCACTAAATTAACCAAGGTGGAACTCACTCCCAATAATCCTCAACAATATGTTTATGCAGGAAGGGAAGAACTGGGATATACAGAAGCCATCTCTTCGGAAAGCCAACAATCATCGTGACAGATCTAGAGATATGCCGACGCATATACTTAGATGACGAGCGGTTTGTTCCCAAATATCCGAAGGGGGTAGAGATATTTGTAGGGAGTGGGTCTGCCATGAAGATTGCTGACCACAAATCTGTGCATCGACTCATGGCAGCTCCCATCAGTGGCGCACAAGCCTTGTCTAAATATGTGGGTTATATTGAGAAGGAAGTGGTGCAATGCTTGGAAGAATGGAGCAGCATGAGCGAGCCAATTGAGTTGTTGAATGAAACTAAAACTCTATACTTTAAACTTATTTCACGTATTTTCTTGGGGGCTGAAGTAAGTGGGCATTGCTTACAAGAACTCCAGAAATTGTTCAGTGAAATGACTCTTGCACTCGTGTCCATTTTCCCTTTTGACTTGCCTGGATTTGCTTACCATAGAGCATTCAAGGTACACACGTTTATTAACTTCTTTTCGGGGTTAAAAGAATTATTTCTCGAGCTCATCGCTAGTAGATATTGTCAACTTTAGTTCATTACGTATCACTGTCAGTTTCATGGCTTTAGAACGTCAGTTAGGGAGAGGTTTCCACATTGTTATAAGAAATGTTTAGTTTTCCTCTCCAATTGATCTACGTGGGATCTCACAATCCACTCCCTTAGAAGTCCAGCGTCCTCGCTGTCACACTACCCCATGTCTGCCTCTGATACCATTTGTAACATCTCAAGCCCACCACAAGTAGATATTGTCAACTTTAGTTCATTACGTATCACTGTCAGTTTCATGGCTTTAGAACGTCAGATAGGGAGAGGTTTCCACACTGTTATAAGAAATGTTTAGTTTTCCTCTCCAATTGATCTACGTGGGATCTCACAATCCACTCCCTTAGAAGTCCAGCGTCCTCGCTGTCACACTACCCCATGTCTGCCTCTGATACCATTTGTAACATCTCAAGCCCACCACAAGTAGATATTGTCAACTTTAGTTCATTACGTATCACTGTCAGTTTCATGGCTTTAGAACGTCAGATAGGGAGAGGTTTCCACACTGTTATAAGAAATGTTTAGTTTTCCTCTCCAATTGATCTACGTGGGATCTCACAATCCACTCCCTTAGAAGTCCAGCGTCCTCGCTGTCACACTACCCCATGTCTGCCTCTGATACCATTTGTAACATCTCAAGCCCACCACAAGTAGATATTGTCAACTTTAGTTCATTACGTATCACTGTCAGTTTCATGGCTTTAGAACGTCAGATAGGGAGAGGTTTCCACACTGTTATAAGAAATGTTTAGTTTTCCTCTCCAATTGATCTACGTGGGATCTCACAATCCACTCCCTTAGAAGTCCAGCGTCCTCGCTGTCACACTACCCCATGTCTGCCTCTGATACCATTTGTAACATCTCAAGCCCACCACAAGTAGATATTGTCAACTTTAGTTCATTACGTATCACTGTCAGTTTCATGGCTTTAGAACGTCAGATAGGGAGAGGTTTCCACACTGTTATAAGAAATGTTTAGTTTTCCTCTCCAATTGATCTACGTGGGATCTCACAATCCACTCCCTTAGAAGTCCAGCGTCCTCGCTGTCACACTACCCCATGTCTGCCTCTGATACCATTTGTAACATCTCAAGCCCACCACAAGTAGATATTGTCAACTTTAGTTCATTACGTATCACTGTCAGTTTCATGGCTTTAGAACGTCAGATAGGGAGAGGTTTCCACACTGTTATAAGAAATGTTTAGTTTTCCTCTCCAATTGATCTACGTGGGATCTCACAATCCACTCCCTTAGAAGTCCAGCGTCCTCGCTGTCACACTACCCCATGTCTGCCTCTGATACCATTTGTAACATCTCAAGCCCACCACAAGTAGATATTGTCAACTTTAGTTCATTACGTATCACTGTCAGTTTCATGGCTTTAGAACGTCAGATAGGGAGAGGTTTCCACACTGTTATAAGAAATGTTTAGTTTTCCTCTCCAATTGATCTACGTGGGATCTCACAATCCACTCCCTTAGAAGTCCAGCGTCCTCGCTGTCACACTACCCCATGTCTGCCTCTGATACCATTTGTAACATCTCAAGCCCACCACAAGTAGATATTGTCAACTTTAGTTCATTACGTATCACTGTCAGTTTCATGGCTTTAGAACGTCAGATAGGGAGAGGTTTCCACACTGTTATAAGAAATGTTTAGTTTTCCTCTCCAATTGATCTACGTGGGATCTCACAATCCACTCCCTTAGAAGTCCAGCGTCCTCGCTGTCACACTACCCCATGTCTGCCTCTGATACCATTTGTAACATCTCAAGCCCACCACAAGTAGATATTGTCAACTTTAGTTCATTACGTATCACTGTCAGTTTCATGGCTTTAGAACGTCAGATAGGGAGAGGTTTCCACACTGTTATAAGAAATGTTTAGTTTTCCTCTCCAATTGATCTACGTGGGATCTCACAATCCACTCCCTTAGAAGTCCAGCGTCCTCGCTGTCACACTACCCCATGTCTGCCTCTGATACCATTTGTAACATCTCAAGCCCACCACAAGTAGATATTGTCAACTTTAGTTCATTACGTATCACTGTCAGTTTCATGGCTTTAGAACGTCAGATAGGGAGAGGTTTCCACACTGTTATAAGAAATGTTTAGTTTTCCTCTCCAATTGATCTACGTGGGATCTCACAATCCACTCCCTTAGAAGTCCAGCGTCCTCGCTGTCACACTACCCCATGTCTGCCTCTGATACCATTTGTAACATCTCAAGCCCACCACAAGTAGATATTGTCAACTTTAGTTCATTACGTATCACTGTCAGTTTCATGGCTTTAGAACGTCAGATAGGGAGAGGTTTCCACACTGTTATAAGAAATGTTTAGTTTTCCTCTCCAATTGATCTACGTGGGATCTCACAATCCACTCCCTTAGAAGTCCAGCGTCCTCGCTGTCACACTACCCCATGTCTGCCTCTGATACCATTTGTAACATCTCAAGCCCACCACAAGTAGATATTGTCAACTTTAGTTCATTACGTATCACTGTCAGTTTCATGGCTTTAGAACGTCAGATAGGGAGAGGTTTCCACACTGTTATAAGAAATGTTTAGTTTTCCTCTCCAATTGATCTACGTGGGATCTCACAATCCACTCCCTTAGAAGTCCAGCGTCCTCGCTGTCACACTACCCCATGTCTGCCTCTGATACCATTTGTAACATCTCAAGCCCACCACAAGTAGATATTGTCAACTTTAGTTCATTACGTATCACTGTCAGTTTCATGGCTTTAGAACGTCAGATAGGGAGAGGTTTCCACACTGTTATAAGAAATGTTTAGTTTTCCTCTCCAATTGATCTACGTGGGATCTCACAATCCACTCCCTTAGAAGTCCAGCGTCCTCGCTGTCACACTACCCCATGTCTGCCTCTGATACCATTTGTAACATCTCAAGCCCACCACAAGTAGATATTGTCAACTTTAGTTCATTACGTATCACTGTCAGTTTCATGGCTTTAGAACGTCAGATAGGGAGAGGTTTCCACACTGTTATAAGAAATGTTTAGTTTTCCTCTCCAATTGATCTACGTGGGATCTCACAATCCACTCCCTTAGAAGTCCAGCGTCCTCGCTGTCACACTACCCCATGTCTGCCTCTGATACCATTTGTAACATCTCAAGCCCACCACAAGTAGATATTGTCAACTTTAGTTCATTACGTATCACTGTCAGTTTCATGGCTTTAGAACGTCAGATAGGGAGAGGTTTCCACACTGTTATAAGAAATGTTTAGTTTTCCTCTCCAATTGATCTACGTGGGATCTCACAATCCACTCCCTTAGAAGTCCAGCGTCCTCGCTGTCACACTACCCCATGTCTGCCTCTGATACCATTTGTAACATCTCAAGCCCACCACAAGTAGATATTGTCAACTTTAGTTCATTACGTATCACTGTCAGTTTCATGGCTTTAGAACGTCAGATAGGGAGAGGTTTCCACACTGTTATAAGAAATGTTTAGTTTTCCTCTCCAATTGATCTACGTGGGATCTCACAATCCACTCCCTTAGAAGTCCAGCGTCCTCGCTGTCACACTACCCCATGTCTGCCTCTGATACCATTTGTAACATCTCAAGCCCACCACAAGTAGATATTGTCAACTTTAGTTCATTACGTATCACTGTCAGTTTCATGGCTTTAGAACGTCAGATAGGGAGAGGTTTCCACACTGTTATAAGAAATGTTTAGTTTTCCTCTCCAATTGATCTACGTGGGATCTCACAATCCACTCCCTTAGAAGTCCAGCGTCCTCGCTGTCACACTACCCCATGTCTGCCTCTGATACCATTTGTAACATCTCAAGCCCACCACAAGTAGATATTGTCAACTTTAGTTCATTACGTATCACTGTCAGTTTCATGGCTTTAGAACGTCAGATAGGGAGAGGTTTCCACACTGTTATAAGAAATGTTTAGTTTTCCTCTCCAATTGATCTACGTGGGATCTCACAATCCACTCCCTTAGAAGTCCAGCGTCCTCGCTGTCACACTACCCCATGTCTGCCTCTGATACCATTTGTAACATCTCAAGCCCACCACAAGTAGATATTGTCAACTTTAGTTCATTACGTATCACTGTCAGTTTCATGGCTTTAGAACGTCAGATAGGGAGAGGTTTCCACACTGTTATAAGAAATGTTTAGTTTTCCTCTCCAATTGATCTACGTGGGATCTCACAATCCACTCCCTTAGAAGTCCAGCGTCCTCGCTGTCACACTACCCCATGTCTGCCTCTGATACCATTTGTAACATCTCAAGCCCACCACAAGTAGATATTGTCAACTTTAGTTCATTACGTATCACTGTCAGTTTCATGGCTTTAGAACGTCAGATAGGGAGAGGTTTCCACACTGTTATAAGAAATGTTTAGTTTTCCTCTCCAATTGATCTACGTGGGATCTCACAATCCACTCCCTTAGAAGTCCAGCGTCCTCGCTGTCACACTACCCCATGTCTGCCTCTGATACCATTTGTAACATCTCAAGCCCACCACAAGTAGATATTGTCAACTTTAGTTCATTACGTATCACTGTCAGTTTCATGGCTTTAGAACGTCAGATAGGGAGAGGTTTCCACACTGTTATAAGAAATGTTTAGTTTTCCTCTCCAATTGATCTACGTGGGATCTCACAATCCACTCCCTTAGAAGTCCAGCGTCCTCGCTGTCACACTACCCCATGTCTGCCTCTGATACCATTTGTAACATCTCAAGCCCACCACAAGTAGATATTGTCAACTTTAGTTCATTACGTATCACTGTCAGTTTCATGGCTTTAGAACGTCAGATAGGGAGAGGTTTCCACACTGTTATAAGAAATGTTTAGTTTTCCTCTCCAATTGATCTACGTGGGATCTCACAATCCACTCCCTTAGAAGTCCAGCGTCCTCGCTGTCACACTACCCCATGTCTGCCTCTGATACCATTTGTAACATCTCAAGCCCACCACAAGTAGATATTGTCAACTTTAGTTCATTACGTATCACTGTCAGTTTCATGGCTTTAGAACGTCAGATAGGGAGAGGTTTCCACACTGTTATAAGAAATGTTTAGTTTTCCTCTCCAATTGATCTACGTGGGATCTCACAATCCACTCCCTTAGAAGTCCAGCGTCCTCGCTGTCACACTACCCCATGTCTGCCTCTGATACCATTTGTAACATCTCAAGCCCACCACAAGTAGATATTGTCAACTTTAGTTCATTACGTATCACTGTCAGTTTCATGGCTTTAGAACGTCAGATAGGGAGAGGTTTCCACACTGTTATAAGAAATGTTTAGTTTTCCTCTCCAATTGATCTACGTGGGATCTCACAATCCACTCCCTTAGAAGTCCAGCGTCCTCGCTGTCACACTACCCCATGTCTGCCTCTGATACCATTTGTAACATCTCAAGCCCACCACAAGTAGATATTGTCAACTTTAGTTCATTACGTATCACTGTCAGTTTCATGGCTTTAGAACGTCAGATAGGGAGAGGTTTCCACACTGTTATAAGAAATGTTTAGTTTTCCTCTCCAATTGATCTACGTGGGATCTCACAATCCACTCCCTTAGAAGTCCAGCGTCCTCGCTGTCACACTACCCCATGTCTGCCTCTGATACCATTTGTAACATCTCAAGCCCACCACAAGTAGATATTGTCAACTTTAGTTCATTACGTATCACTGTCAGTTTCATGGCTTTAGAACGTCAGATAGGGAGAGGTTTCCACACTGTTATAAGAAATGTTTAGTTTTCCTCTCCAATTGATCTACGTGGGATCTCACAATCCACTCCCTTAGAAGTCCAGCGTCCTCGCTGTCACACTACCCCATGTCTGCCTCTGATACCATTTGTAACATCTCAAGCCCACCACAAGTAGATATTGTCAACTTTAGTTCATTACGTATCACTGTCAGTTTCATGGCTTTAGAACGTCAGATAGGGAGAGGTTTCCACACTGTTATAAGAAATGTTTAGTTTTCCTCTCCAATTGATCTACGTGGGATCTCACAATCCACTCCCTTAGAAGTCCAGCGTCCTCGCTGTCACACTACCCCATGTCTGCCTCTGATACCATTTGTAACATCTCAAGCCCACCACAAGTAGATATTGTCAACTTTAGTTCATTACGTATCACTGTCAGTTTCATGGCTTTAGAACGTCAGATAGGGAGAGGTTTCCACACTGTTATAAGAAATGTTTAGTTTTCCTCTCCAATTGATCTACGTGGGATCTCACAATCCACTCCCTTAGAAGTCCAGCGTCCTCGCTGTCACACTACCCCATGTCTGCCTCTGATACCATTTGTAACATCTCAAGCCCACCACAAGTAGATATTGTCAACTTTAGTTCATTACGTATCACTGTCAGTTTCATGGCTTTAGAACGTCAGATAGGGAGAGGTTTCCACACTGTTATAAGAAATGTTTAGTTTTCCTCTCCAATTGATCTACGTGGGATCTCACAATCCACTCCCTTAGAAGTCCAGCGTCCTCGCTGTCACACTACCCCATGTCTGCCTCTGATACCATTTGTAACATCTCAAGCCCACCACAAGTAGATATTGTCAACTTTAGTTCATTACGTATCACTGTCAGTTTCATGGCTTTAGAACGTCAGATAGGGAGAGGTTTCCACACTGTTATAAGAAATGTTTAGTTTTCCTCTCCAATTGATCTACGTGGGATCTCACAATCCACTCCCTTAGAAGTCCAGCGTCCTCGCTGTCACACTACCCCATGTCTGCCTCTGATACCATTTGTAACATCTCAAGCCCACCACAAGTAGATATTGTCAACTTTAGTTCATTACGTATCACTGTCAGTTTCATGGCTTTAGAACGTCAGATAGGGAGAGGTTTCCACACTGTTATAAGAAATGTTTAGTTTTCCTCTCCAATTGATCTACGTGGGATCTCACAATCCACTCCCTTAGAAGTCCAGCGTCCTCGCTGTCACACTACCCCATGTCTGCCTCTGATACCATTTGTAACATCTCAAGCCCACCACAAGTAGATATTGTCAACTTTAGTTCATTACGTATCACTGTCAGTTTCATGGCTTTAGAACGTCAGATAGGGAGAGGTTTCCACACTGTTATAAGAAATGTTTAGTTTTCCTCTCCAATTGATCTACGTGGGATCTCACAATCCACTCCCTTAGAAGTCCAGCGTCCTCGCTGTCACACTACCCCATGTCTGCCTCTGATACCATTTGTAACATCTCAAGCCCACCACAAGTAGATATTGTCAACTTTAGTTCATTACGTATCACTGTCAGTTTCATGGCTTTAGAACGTCAGATAGGGAGAGGTTTCCACACTGTTATAAGAAATGTTTAGTTTTCCTCTCCAATTGATCTACGTGGGATCTCACAATCCACTCCCTTAGAAGTCCAGCGTCCTCGCTGTCACACTACCCCATGTCTGCCTCTGATACCATTTGTAACATCTCAAGCCCACCACAAGTAGATATTGTCAACTTTAGTTCATTACGTATCACTGTCAGTTTCATGGCTTTAGAACGTCAGATAGGGAGAGGTTTCCACACTGTTATAAGAAATGTTTAGTTTTCCTCTCCAATTGATCTACGTGGGATCTCACAATCCACTCCCTTAGAAGTCCAGCGTCCTCGCTGTCACACTACCCCATGTCTGCCTCTGATACCATTTGTAACATCTCAAGCCCACCACAAGTAGATATTGTCAACTTTAGTTCATTACGTATCACTGTCAGTTTCATGGCTTTAGAACGTCAGATAGGGAGAGGTTTCCACACTGTTATAAGAAATGTTTAGTTTTCCTCTCCAATTGATCTACGTGGGATCTCACAATCCACTCCCTTAGAAGTCCAGCGTCCTCGCTGTCACACTACCCCATGTCTGCCTCTGATACCATTTGTAACATCTCAAGCCCACCACAAGTAGATATTGTCAACTTTAGTTCATTACGTATCACTGTCAGTTTCATGGCTTTAGAACGTCAGATAGGGAGAGGTTTCCACACTGTTATAAGAAATGTTTAGTTTTCCTCTCCAATTGATCTACGTGGGATCTCACAATCCACTCCCTTAGAAGTCCAGCGTCCTCGCTGTCACACTACCCCATGTCTGCCTCTGATACCATTTGTAACATCTCAAGCCCACCACAAGTAGATATTGTCAACTTTAGTTCATTACGTATCACTGTCAGTTTCATGGCTTTAGAACGTCAGATAGGGAGAGGTTTCCACACTGTTATAAGAAATGTTTAGTTTTCCTCTCCAATTGATCTACGTGGGATCTCACAATCCACTCCCTTAGAAGTCCAGCGTCCTCGCTGTCACACTACCCCATGTCTGCCTCTGATACCATTTGTAACATCTCAAGCCCACCACAAGTAGATATTGTCAACTTTAGTTCATTACGTATCACTGTCAGTTTCATGGCTTTAGAACGTCAGATAGGGAGAGGTTTCCACACTGTTATAAGAAATGTTTAGTTTTCCTCTCCAATTGATCTACGTGGGATCTCACAATCCACTCCCTTAGAAGTCCAGCGTCCTCGCTGTCACACTACCCCATGTCTGCCTCTGATACCATTTGTAACATCTCAAGCCCACCACAAGTAGATATTGTCAACTTTAGTTCATTACGTATCACTGTCAGTTTCATGGCTTTAGAACGTCAGATAGGGAGAGGTTTCCACACTGTTATAAGAAATGTTTAGTTTTCCTCTCCAATTGATCTACGTGGGATCTCACAATCCACTCCCTTAGAAGTCCAGCGTCCTCGCTGTCACACTACCCCATGTCTGCCTCTGATACCATTTGTAACATCTCAAGCCCACCACAAGTAGATATTGTCAACTTTAGTTCATTACGTATCACTGTCAGTTTCATGGCTTTAGAACGTCAGATAGGGAGAGGTTTCCACACTGTTATAAGAAATGTTTAGTTTTCCTCTCCAATTGATCTACGTGGGATCTCACAATCCACTCCCTTAGAAGTCCAGCGTCCTCGCTGTCACACTACCCCATGTCTGCCTCTGATACCATTTGTAACATCTCAAGCCCACCACAAGTAGATATTGTCAACTTTAGTTCATTACGTATCACTGTCAGTTTCATGGCTTTAGAACGTCAGATAGGGAGAGGTTTCCACACTGTTATAAGAAATGTTTAGTTTTCCTCTCCAATTGATCTACGTGGGATCTCACAATCCACTCCCTTAGAAGTCCAGCGTCCTCGCTGTCACACTACCCCATGTCTGCCTCTGATACCATTTGTAACATCTCAAGCCCACCACAAGTAGATATTGTCAACTTTAGTTCATTACGTATCACTGTCAGTTTCATGGCTTTAGAACGTCAGATAGGGAGAGGTTTCCACACTGTTATAAGAAATGTTTAGTTTTCCTCTCCAATTGATCTACGTGGGATCTCACAATCCACTCCCTTAGAAGTCCAGCGTCCTCGCTGTCACACTACCCCATGTCTGCCTCTGATACCATTTGTAACATCTCAAGCCCACCACAAGTAGATATTGTCAACTTTAGTTCATTACGTATCACTGTCAGTTTCATGGCTTTAGAACGTCAGATAGGGAGAGGTTTCCACACTGTTATAAGAAATGTTTAGTTTTCCTCTCCAATTGATCTACGTGGGATCTCACAATCCACTCCCTTAGAAGTCCAGCGTCCTCGCTGTCACACTACCCCATGTCTGCCTCTGATACCATTTGTAACATCTCAAGCCCACCACAAGTAGATATTGTCAACTTTAGTTCATTACGTATCACTGTCAGTTTCATGGCTTTAGAACGTCAGATAGGGAGAGGTTTCCACACTGTTATAAGAAATGTTTAGTTTTCCTCTCCAATTGATCTACGTGGGATCTCACAATCCACTCCCTTAGAAGTCCAGCGTCCTCGCTGTCACACTACCCCATGTCTGCCTCTGATACCATTTGTAACATCTCAAGCCCACCACAAGTAGATATTGTCAACTTTAGTTCATTACGTATCACTGTCAGTTTCATGGCTTTAGAACGTCAGATAGGGAGAGGTTTCCACACTGTTATAAGAAATGTTTAGTTTTCCTCTCCAATTGATCTACGTGGGATCTCACAATCCACTCCCTTAGAAGTCCAGCGTCCTCGCTGTCACACTACCCCATGTCTGCCTCTGATACCATTTGTAACATCTCAAGCCCACCACAAGTAGATATTGTCAACTTTAGTTCATTACGTATCACTGTCAGTTTCATGGCTTTAGAACGTCAGATAGGGAGAGGTTTCCACACTGTTATAAGAAATGTTTAGTTTTCCTCTCCAATTGATCTACGTGGGATCTCACAATCCACTCCCTTAGAAGTCCAGCGTCCTCGCTGTCACACTACCCCATGTCTGCCTCTGATACCATTTGTAACATCTCAAGCCCACCACAAGTAGATATTGTCAACTTTAGTTCATTACGTATCACTGTCAGTTTCATGGCTTTAGAACGTCAGATAGGGAGAGGTTTCCACACTGTTATAAGAAATGTTTAGTTTTCCTCTCCAATTGATCTACGTGGGATCTCACAATCCACTCCCTTAGAAGTCCAGCGTCCTCGCTGTCACACTACCCCATGTCTGCCTCTGATACCATTTGTAACATCTCAAGCCCACCACAAGTAGATATTGTCAACTTTAGTTCATTACGTATCACTGTCAGTTTCATGGCTTTAGAACGTCAGATAGGGAGAGGTTTCCACACTGTTATAAGAAATGTTTAGTTTTCCTCTCCAATTGATCTACGTGGGATCTCACAATCCACTCCCTTAGAAGTCCAGCGTCCTCGCTGTCACACTACCCCATGTCTGCCTCTGATACCATTTGTAACATCTCAAGCCCACCACAAGTAGATATTGTCAACTTTAGTTCATTACGTATCACTGTCAGTTTCATGGCTTTAGAACGTCAGATAGGGAGAGGTTTCCACACTGTTATAAGAAATGTTTAGTTTTCCTCTCCAATTGATCTACGTGGGATCTCACAATCCACTCCCTTAGAAGTCCAGCGTCCTCGCTGTCACACTACCCCATGTCTGCCTCTGATACCATTTGTAACATCTCAAGCCCACCACAAGTAGATATTGTCAACTTTAGTTCATTACGTATCACTGTCAGTTTCATGGCTTTAGAACGTCAGATAGGGAGAGGTTTCCACACTGTTATAAGAAATGTTTAGTTTTCCTCTCCAATTGATCTACGTGGGATCTCACAATCCACTCCCTTAGAAGTCCAGCGTCCTCGCTGTCACACTACCCCATGTCTGCCTCTGATACCATTTGTAACATCTCAAGCCCACCACAAGTAGATATTGTCAACTTTAGTTCATTACGTATCACTGTCAGTTTCATGGCTTTAGAACGTCAGATAGGGAGAGGTTTCCACACTGTTATAAGAAATGTTTAGTTTTCCTCTCCAATTGATCTACGTGGGATCTCACAATCCACTCCCTTAGAAGTCCAGCGTCCTCGCTGTCACACTACCCCATGTCTGCCTCTGATACCATTTGTAACATCTCAAGCCCACCACAAGTAGATATTGTCAACTTTAGTTCATTACGTATCACTGTCAGTTTCATGGCTTTAGAACGTCAGATAGGGAGAGGTTTCCACACTGTTATAAGAAATGTTTAGTTTTCCTCTCCAATTGATCTACGTGGGATCTCACAATCCACTCCCTTAGAAGTCCAGCGTCCTCGCTGTCACACTACCCCATGTCTGCCTCTGATACCATTTGTAACATCTCAAGCCCACCACAAGTAGATATTGTCAACTTTAGTTCATTACGTATCACTGTCAGTTTCATGGCTTTAGAACGTCAGATAGGGAGAGGTTTCCACACTGTTATAAGAAATGTTTAGTTTTCCTCTCCAATTGATCTACGTGGGATCTCACAATCCACTCCCTTAGAAGTCCAGCGTCCTCGCTGTCACACTACCCCATGTCTGCCTCTGATACCATTTGTAACATCTCAAGCCCACCACAAGTAGATATTGTCAACTTTAGTTCATTACGTATCACTGTCAGTTTCATGGCTTTAGAACGTCAGATAGGGAGAGGTTTCCACACTGTTATAAGAAATGTTTAGTTTTCCTCTCCAATTGATCTACGTGGGATCTCACAATCCACTCCCTTAGAAGTCCAGCGTCCTCGCTGTCACACTACCCCATGTCTGCCTCTGATACCATTTGTAACATCTCAAGCCCACCACAAGTAGATATTGTCAACTTTAGTTCATTACGTATCACTGTCAGTTTCATGGCTTTAGAACGTCAGATAGGGAGAGGTTTCCACACTGTTATAAGAAATGTTTAGTTTTCCTCTCCAATTGATCTACGTGGGATCTCACAATCCACTCCCTTAGAAGTCCAGCGTCCTCGCTGTCACACTACCCCATGTCTGCCTCTGATACCATTTGTAACATCTCAAGCCCACCACAAGTAGATATTGTCAACTTTAGTTCATTACGTATCACTGTCAGTTTCATGGCTTTAGAACGTCAGATAGGGAGAGGTTTCCACACTGTTATAAGAAATGTTTAGTTTTCCTCTCCAATTGATCTACGTGGGATCTCACAATCCACTCCCTTAGAAGTCCAGCGTCCTCGCTGTCACACTACCCCATGTCTGCCTCTGATACCATTTGTAACATCTCAAGCCCACCACAAGTAGATATTGTCAACTTTAGTTCATTACGTATCACTGTCAGTTTCATGGCTTTAGAACGTCAGATAGGGAGAGGTTTCCACACTGTTATAAGAAATGTTTAGTTTTCCTCTCCAATTGATCTACGTGGGATCTCACAATCCACTCCCTTAGAAGTCCAGCGTCCTCGCTGTCACACTACCCCATGTCTGCCTCTGATACCATTTGTAACATCTCAAGCCCACCACAAGTAGATATTGTCAACTTTAGTTCATTACGTATCACTGTCAGTTTCATGGCTTTAGAACGTCAGATAGGGAGAGGTTTCCACACTGTTATAAGAAATGTTTAGTTTTCCTCTCCAATTGATCTACGTGGGATCTCACAATCCACTCCCTTAGAAGTCCAGCGTCCTCGCTGTCACACTACCCCATGTCTGCCTCTGATACCATTTGTAACATCTCAAGCCCACCACAAGTAGATATTGTCAACTTTAGTTCATTACGTATCACTGTCAGTTTCATGGCTTTAGAACGTCAGATAGGGAGAGGTTTCCACACTGTTATAAGAAATGTTTAGTTTTCCTCTCCAATTGATCTACGTGGGATCTCACAATCCACTCCCTTAGAAGTCCAGCGTCCTCGCTGTCACACTACCCCATGTCTGCCTCTGATACCATTTGTAACATCTCAAGCCCACCACTAGTAGATATTGTCTGCTTTAGTCTGTTTTGTATTGTCATTAGTCTCACCGTTTTAAAACGTGTCCATTAAAGAGATGTTTCTACGCTGTTATAAGAAATGTTTGTAGGATCTCACATATAGCATCAAAGATATCATTCTCTGTTCTCGATAATATCAATTCCATTGATTTCAATATGACCACTAACAAGTATAGCGTCTAAGAATTAGGTCAACTTTCTTTTAGGTTTTTATTAGAGATGTCGAAATAAGGGACAGCTCTGATACATTTCGCTAACGAGGTAATGGTATAAAATATTTCATAAACCATATATGAACGAGGTAGTAGAGGGATATTTCTCTTCATTAGCGAAATGAAGTCGAGAACAAAGATTATGTTCTTCGTTCGTGTCTCTACCTCGTCGATAGACATCTCTAGCTCTTAACCGTGAACGCTGATAATTCAGGCAATGAGAGAGGTAGAAAAGATTCTGAACAAAATCATAGAAAAGAAGAGAAGAGCAGTGGAAAAGAATAGTGAAATGGAGGCAATGATTGAGGCGAGTGATGGGAATGGGGCAAAGTTGTTGAGTAACAACGCAATCATAGATATGCTACTCAGTGTGCTTCACGCTGGTAATCATACTGTAGCTCATGCAGCCATCTGGGTTCTTATACATATTTCAGACCACCCTCATGTTCTCCAAAAGGCAAAGGTTACAATATTTAAACAATTCAATACATTTTTTTTAAAAAATATTCATGATGTTCTTGTTTTACAGGAAGAACAAGAGTTGATTATAAAAGAAAGGCCACCTACCCAAAATGGATTAAATTTTGGAGAAATTACACGAATGACGTATCTTACAAAGGTTCGTTTTTATTGCATAATCACCTCTAATACGTTTCTTATCATCTTCAGTGTTCGAGTAAATAAGTATGAACCTCGATTAAATCTCTTACATCGGTAGACTCGTTCGTTGCATATTTAGTAATCTTTTTGTTTCTGCTTGTATAAATATAAAGTACAGATAGCAATACGAGGTAGAAACATAATTCAACCTATAAAGTATCAATAAATTTTTGTTTTGTTTGATAATTATTTTAGGTAATTAATGAGACGTTGAGAATAAGTACGCTTACCTCTCCGACCTTTCGCGAGGCCAAAGCTAGTGTAAATATCAATGGTAAGTAAGAGTTTCATTTTTTATATTGTCTATTTTGGCCCATTATGTATTCTCGTCAGCCTCACGATTATAAAACGAGTCTATTAGGGAGAGGTTTTCATGCCCTTATAAAAAATATTTTGTTCCCCTTTCCAACCGATGTGGAATCTCACAATCCATGTATCTTGAGGGTCCAGCGTCCTCAATGACACACCGCTCGATGTCTAATTCTGATACCATTTGTGACAACTTAAGCCCACCGTTAGCAAATATTGTCCGCTTTGACCCGTTACGTATCGTCGTCAGCTTCACGGTTTTAAACACCTAAAAAGAACAATATTTGCTATCCATAGGCTAGTGTCATTACAAATGGTATCAGAGCCAGGCACCAAGCGGTGCACGATGCTAGGCCCCCAAGAGAGTGGATTGTGAGATTCCACATTGGTTGGCAAGGGAAACGAAGCATTATTTATAAGGGTGTGGAAACCTCGACCCTAACACTAGCATCAAATGCTACTATTTTGAATATCGGCTAATTATTGGTGTTTTTTTAGGGTATATTATACCAAAAGGATGGAGCATACAAATATGGAACGGAGCTGTTCATATGGACCCTCAAATATACACAAATCCACACAAATTTGATCCTTCAAGATGGGACGTAGGTCTTCAAAAACTCAATCCATTCCACGACATAAATGAACATGAACTTAAAAGGTTAATGGTACGTGCAGAATTACAAGCCAAAAGCAGGAGCCTTCATACCATTTGGAATGGGGAGGGTATACTGTCCAGGAAGCGAGCTGGTCAAGCTTGAAATTGCCATTTTACTTCACCATTTTCTCCTTAATTACACGTAAATTTTCATATTCTTATAATTTATTTGATTATAAATAGAAAACTTTCACACGCCATTTATATGTTGATGGATTAATTCATTTGTGTTACAGGATGGAACGAGTTAATCCAAAATGTCAACTCACTCACATGCCATCCCCTGCGCCTCTGGACAACTGTCTCGTAAAAATTATCAAACATTCATAGCTCATCGAGTATCATTATCATATACTGTTTCAAGATTATATTAATAAAGTCTGTAGTAATAAAAGACATTATTATTGATTGGAATGGATATTCATTCCCATGGATGGACAAGCTCATCCTGATTGGTAGAGGCATTTTTAATGTAAACCCCATCATCTTTGCCAATCCAAACACAAGTATGGTCGCCACATCTGGTATAAAGCCATTGATCTTTACTAGTATCATACCAATACACATCGAAAGAAGCATGCGCATTGTTTGGCTTGGTCAATGTGCACCAGAATTCTGTGGTTTGCCACACGTTGTCCTTGAAAGTAAAGCTATATAGCGCACCAGTGGCTATGTTTTGGTCACCCAAATCATCATTTTTTGACTTACAATGCGCCAGTAGTGTCTGTCCGCCACCCAGCCCATTCACGACTTGTACCGTCCA
Source organism: Cucurbita pepo subsp. pepo (assembly GCF_057944985.1). Lineage (NCBI taxonomy): Eukaryota > Viridiplantae > Streptophyta > Magnoliopsida > Cucurbitales > Cucurbitaceae > Cucurbita > Cucurbita pepo. Next base: position 13,873,448 of record NC_141814.1, on the reverse strand, counting down.
TGTCTCCATTGGCCACGATCCCATAGCCACCGTCGAGAATGCAACGAGGGCCAAAGTCGCTACGATCATGTTACGCAATGGCATTCTGAAATCACCCATGTTTAGAAGTTGCTTAGAAGTAAAGAAAGCTTCGGATGAGTGTGTAGGTCACTCCATTAACATATTTATATACCGAGTTTCGTCGCATTATGTTGCATGGGAGTGCGTTGTAGGTTGCCTTATATTGCATGGCCAAATTTTCAAAACTTGCCAAGTTTGAAGAAACCTTCCAAATACTTTAAAAAAAATGTATTAGAAATTATGAGTAAATGAGTGGTACATGAATGAACAGAAATTACATCCGGTTGAGAATGATACTGATGATAAGAAAAGTTACTATCTATATCAACAAGTTACACCTCCTGTGAACTCTAAGTTAGATGACCTCTTGGAAAATTTGTTAAATTAAATAATATTATGTTGATACAAATAATCCTTTTAATTTAGTTTCTATGGGATTATTTATATATTTAACGAATATCATAAACATAAATTTTGATGAAATTTTTTAAGATAAAGATCAAATGATTAAATGATATAAAATATTATACTCATTTGTTAAAAATTAATTAAAGTTTTTGGAAGTAATATAAATTTGAAGGTCGACGCTTTAAATTTTACTCCATACTACGTGACATGGAATTTGGTTGAACTACTTGCCAAATTACCACAAACATTCCAAATATGAAATAAACATTCCAAATATGAAATAAACTTTCCAAATATGAAATTAATAAAAATACCATTAATTAAGTCCACCTTTAATAAATATTATCCATTTTGGCCCATTACATATCATTATCAGCCTCATAGTTTTAAAATGTGTCGGCTAAGAAAAGGTTTCCACCCCAGAAATGTTTTTGTTTTCATCTCCATAATCTCACAATTCGGAGGTTAGTGTCCTCGCTGGCACACCTCTCGATGTCTAGCTCTGATATCATTTGTAACAGCTCAAGCTCACCGCTAGTAAATTTTATCGTTTTTGGATTTTTCCATTCGAGCTTCTACTCGAGGTTTTAGAACATGTTGTTCTAGCAAGGACACTGAACCCACACTAGAAGATGGATGGTGAGATCGCACGTTGATACAAAGTTAAAAGAAGACCATATCTGCTAACGGTTAACTCATAGATACAATAATAATTGGTTGAATAATTTGGAAGGTAGAAATGGGTGGTGGGTAGCAAAAATAAGTAGTGAATGGTGGTAGCTGGTTGGTGTTCATAGAGAGGTCTGATATATTCATATCAGTCATTCAATGTATGGAGGCAACTCTGACACTATCTTCCATAGTGGCATACATAAGTTTTAAAGGCACTCTTCAATTTGCCAGCTTACCCAACCATACGTACAATTGTTAGTTCATCTTTTTTAATGCATTGCTTTCTTTTTTATCCCTTATTACTCCAAATTAAAAGCTCCCATGCAGCGCTTGTTCAACGCACCATTTAACACCCACTCTTTCACCAGCTGTCCCCCCCTACTCTTACTTCAAACCTTAATTATAACCCATTTATGATTCGGTTTAGTTGAAATAGGAGAGATGAAATCTGTGACACTCGAGTAAAGAAAGAGTATATGAATGAACGGAAACTACGTTTGAATGACTTAAAAGATTGAAAGTCACTACCTATGCCAACAAGGTGTACCTTCTTTTTCGGTGGCTCAATCATAGGAGCTAGAAGGACCGTCTATGTTGGGTGGCTCAATCATAGGAAGTTCATGGTTAAGCGTGTTTTTCTTAGAACAATCTATGTTGGGTGGCCTCTTGAAAATTTCCTTAAGACAAAGAATGCTGGAAAGACTTTGGTACGTGGGGGTAGTTTGTTAGTTATGTAAGCTGATGCTTGTTTATAGCTTAGTGAACTGTTGTAAGCTAGGTAAAAAGTTATGGAAGGCTATATAAGGTAAATAGTTATATATATATATATATATTGAACGAAAGCTTTGAAAATATACTTCTACTATTCTCCCTACTGTATATGTCTGAAGTCATCAATATAAACCTTTAACCAATATTCTCCTTGCATTTTCTCTATCATGTTCTTTGTGTTCATCTAGATCGAGTGTGTGCATTGTTGTGCGATCCTGACATAGTTTTCACTGTTAGAAGCGAAGAGTAACGTGGCTATGTCATAGGAGAATGTCGGGGTTATTAGATGTCGAATCAAGATTTTGAATCCTGATCCGAATCTTGGATATGGATCGTTACATAATGGTGCTTATGAACGAACAACAAGAGTCATGTGTCTCGTATTTATAGCCTCTTGTGAAATTCCGATTAGGGTCATCCCCTTACCAAACATTTTCCATGCTTTCATTTCTTCCAAGGCTAAGCTAGGGGAATTGGTAAGGCACTATGTCCTACAACTTAGGGCAAAGCTTATCAAGAATGGCACTCTTTTAATGAGCTACACCTAACTTTTGAGGGCACCTCTTAAATTAGGGTCATCTAATGAAAGAATCCAATGGCCATTCAAATCTGCCCTTTTAGCTTTTGCTTTTGAATTAACTAGATTCCCATCAAAATCAAAAATCAAGTTGGTTAATGACCCGAATTCTTGTAGGTAGGGGACATTAAAAATATTTGAATATAATTAATATGTGACATATATTTTCATGTATATAAATTATTACTATAGTTTATAATTTAACCTCTCATTAATTAGTTTTAAAACAATTATTCACTACTTTCCTTATTAATTACGCATTAATTAACATATAATATTTATTTACATACGTAAGTGGGATTAACAAATTAAAAAAAAAAGATATTATTTTATAACTTGCCCCTCCAAAATATTTTCATTACTAAGATATTATTTTATGGTAATTTAAATATATATATTTGTAAAAAAAAAAAAAGGATTATTTTTTTATTTTTGCATGAAGTTAAGGATGGTGCAATATCATGCATTATGTAAATAAATATATAAAAATTAATTAAAAAAAAGGAATTAGTAGAGAAAGATGTTTGTATTACACTGAAAGTGAACAACAAAACATAATCACAGACATAAATCTTAATTAGAAAAAAAAAAACAGACACAGCCAAATCTTATAAGCTCACTAAATAACAACTCGACCACTACATGTCTTGACACGATTTTAAATAAATTAAAAACTTTTTCAAAATGCAATAACTTTTGAGTAGAAATCCAACATAACTAAATAGCTTATTTTCATGGAAGCCCAGAGCCACCACCACCACCAACACCACCGCCGAGACCGCCGCCAACTGTACCACCGAGACCGCCACCTAGGTTACCACCTCCAATGGTTCCTCCAAGGCCACCGCCACCGAGACCAGCGCCTCCAGCGCCTCCACCGCCTCCAAATCCACCGAGTCCACCAATTCCTCCACCAATACCACCAGGGCCAGTTCCACCAACGGCACCGCCAAGGCCGCCAAATGGGAGGCCGTTGCTACCGATGCCGGAGTAGCCACCAAGTCCTCCGTATGTTAGGAAGTTCTTTTGGTCAGTGAAGGTGGCGTCCTTGGGCGTGGGTCTAGCTAGGGCGTGAGTGGCTAGAAGAGCCAGGAGCATAGCCATAAACAATTTGGCCATTTTGTGCTTCTTCTTCTACGTAGTATAACACTTACACTTACACTTACACTTACACTTGTGTTTGTGTGTGTGTGTTGTTGGCCAATGGAGGTGCGAGGTGAGGGTTTTAAAGGGCAGAGGGCGTTGAGGGACAGTTGGGAGAAGTAAATGAGTTTAAATGCTGAGGCAGGGCCTGGCTGTGTGAATTTACCAACCGGGTTTGGTTGTATGCTTTTAATGATCACCTTCTCCACATTTTTGGAGGACTTTTCAGGTTGTTACTGAGCTGTTACTCGGGATTGGTCCAGTTTCCTGCATCAACTCATCTCGAGGACAACAAATTTTCCCTTATTTTTGTTTATACACGATCTTGTGTTCGGGCTTCCCTTCAAAGTTTTAAGATTTTAAAACGCGTCTGTTAGGGAGAGAAATGCATCTCACAATTCACTCCCCTTAGGGGTACACTGCCTCGTGCCTGGCTAAAACACGTCTGTTAGGGAGAGGGATGTATTCTCATAATCCACCCCTTTAAGGGTACACTGCTTGGTGTCTACCTAAAACGCGTAGGTTAGAGAGAGGAATGCGTCTCACAATCCACCCCTCTGCCCAGTGTCCGGCTAAAACGCGTCTGTTAGGGAGAGGGATGCATCTCATAATCCACCCCCTTAAGGGCACATTTCCTGGTGTCTGGCTAAAACGCGTACGTTAGAGAGAGGAATGCATCTCACAATCCATCCCCCTTAGGGGCACACTGCCCAGTGTCCAACTAAAACGCGTCTGTTAGGGAGAGGGATGTATCTCATAATTCACCCCCTTGAGGACACACTGCCTGATGCGTGCCTGGCTAAAACGAGACTGTTAGAGAGAGGGATGCATCTCATAATCCACCCCCTTGAGGGCACACTGCCTGGTGCCTAGCTAAAACACATCTGTTAGAGAGAGAGGAATTCATCTCACAATCCACCACTCTTAGGGGCACATCACCCAATGCCTGGTTAAAACGCATTTGTTAGGGGAGAGAGATGCATCTCATAATCCACCCCTTAAGGGCACACTACCTGGTGCCGGGCTAAAACGAGTCTGTTAGAGAGAGGAATACCTCTCATAATCTACCCACTTAGGGGCACACCGCCAGGTGCTTAGCTAAAACGCGTCTATTAGAGAGAGAAATGCATCTAACAATCCATCCCCTTAGGGGCTAGCGTTCTTGTTGGCACACTGTCCGATGCCTGGCTCTGGAGTTTTCATTGGCACACCGCTCGATGACTAGCTTTGATACAATTTATAACAACTCAAGTCCACCGCTAACAAATATTGTCCTTCTTGAGCTTCCCCTCAAGATTTTTAAATGCATCTGTTAGGAATGGGCTTCCACACCCGTACAAGGAATGTTTCGTTCTCTTCTCCAACCATTGTAGGATGTCACATTAGTCCATAAACTTATGCTTCAACAAAAAGGCTAGGATACATAGAGATGCACCATGATAAGTCCTATTGTTTATGCCTTGTCAAATGTGTGAAAACTAACTCTAAATCGATTCAATCATGCGAAACTAAACCAAACTTAATAGATAAAACATCTAAGAACAAGAGATAATATTAGAATTAGAGAGATAATATTAGAATTAGAGCAACAATGGCAAGCTTCATGAATCGTGCTAGATCTGTTCGTGTACGCAGCCCATGGAGTTCTAAAGCCTTTGTCTCTCTCAGACCAAGACATATTAGTTTTCATATCCAAAACTCAAATTAATCACTCTTAACAGAATAAATTGTAACGCAAATGGAAATGCAGCCAAGTTCACAGGATAATAATGCTACAATAGCTGATACACCCGCTCAAGGTGTGAACCAAGTCGCTGAAAAGGCGGCTGAGGAAGTCAAAGACAAGGCTGTCTCTGCCCCCCACGAGGTTATCTGCTAAACACCACTAACTAACTTCTGAGTACGTAATCGACCAAAGTTGACAATATCTATTAGTAGTAGATTTGAGTTGTGCAAATGGTATCAAAACCAGACATTGCCCAGTGTACCAATGAGGATGCTGGACCTTAAGATTGCCCAGTGTACCAATGAGGATGCTGGACCTTAAGGGGGTTAAATGTGAGATCCCAAGTTGGTTGGAGAGAGAGGAACGAAACAAGGGTGTGGAAACATCTCTCTAGTAGACGCATTTTAAAATCATTGGGCTGACGACGATATGTAATGGACAAAAGCAGATAATATTTGCTAGCGGTGGACTTGGACTATGACAAATGGTATCAGAGCTAGACACAAGGCAGTGTGTCAGCGAAGACGTTAGAGCTCTAACAGGTTGGATTGTGAGATTCCGCATCGATTGGAGGAGGAAATGATACATTTCTTTATAACGGAAGTGGATTGTGAATCCCACATCGGTTGGAAAAGGGAATGAAACATTCCTTATAAAGGAGTGGATTGTGAGATCCCACCGAACTGGACGGTGTTTCGATGTATCGGATTTCATAGATTCAACTCATGTTAGACCTAGAATCTCCGTTAGATGTTAGTATTATGATCATGCACCCGTGTAAGGAATATGTTTTAAGTAATATTCGAAGGGTATATAAGTCATTATGATTTTTGTTTTCTTTTAATTTTTCAATAATAACAAAAAAAAGAATGGGAATGACGAGAATAAAACAAAGGGTGGCCCACAGCCACGTGTGAAAGAAGAATAAAAACAAAACTAAATTAACTTCCCACAGCAAACCCAAGGGGTAAGGGTACTTGAGATCCACGCAAGCAATTTGACCTTGACTTTCAGTGGTTACACGTGGCGGATAATAGAAGAAGTGAAACTGGAAAACCAATGTGATTGGTGGAACCTTGCATGTCGTGAGGACGTGGCGCAAAAATTAAGAGCGGCGACGAATCACACGAAACGACGTGTCGTTTTCAGCGTTTCAGAATCTCTCTCTCTCTAAGAGAAGGAAGAGTGTGTACGGATGGAGGTCTAAGGTATGGGGAAACTTTATTATTTTATTGCAAAATTCAATTCAAAAAATCTAATTTAAATAATAAAAATAATAATAATTAATGTAATTAAATTATAGAAATTCGTGAAATTATTTTTCTCCAAAGGGTTATTATCCTATTTATGTTTTGCATCCAAATCTATAAATAACCATTAATCTAATTTAATATAAAATTTAAATGTCATTAAAATAATAAGAAAGTAAGAAAATTAATTAATATTTTTGGGATAAGATCAAATTACATCGGGACTTCCTAAATTGATTAAGGTAGTTCACTACATCACCCACTTATCCATTCCCAATTTCTGATGCAAATATAATTCAATAAAAACATTATTATATAAATATATGTTGGTCACATTTTTAAATTATAAGAGTTTAGATCTTATTAGTCCGAAAGTATCGTGGAGAGCAACCAAAGTCAATAAGATTGCTTAACTGACACCGAGTAAAATCTCATTGCACTTCAAGATCTCATAGTAACAACAAAAAGCGTGCTAAACCTTTAGTATGAGTCGAAGCGGTAGTATTCATCGCTTTAGGTATTAGCACTGTGGCTTTTAATTTAAATGAATTTTGTAACTGTCAAAGTTCACCCCTAGTAAATGTTGTCCGTTTTGGCTTGTTATGTATCGTCGTTAGTTTCATGGTTTTAAAATGTGTCTGTTAGGAAGAGGTTTCCACACAGGAATGTTTCGTTCCCCTCTCTAACAACCAATGTGAGATTTCACAATCCACCTACTTGGGGGCTAGCGTCCTCATGACGCACTGCTCGATGTGTGGCTCTAATACCATTGTAGCAGCCTAAACCTACCGCTCGTAGATGTTGTCTACTTTGGCCTGTTATGTATTGTTGTTTGCCTCACGGTTTTAAAATGCATGTTAGGGAGAAGTTTTCGTATTCTTACAAAGAATGTTTCGTTACCCTTTTCAACCGATGTCTAGCTCTAATACTATTATAGCAGCCCAAACCCACCACTCGCAGATGTTGTCTACTTTGGCTCGTTACGTATAGTTGTTAGTCTCACGGTTTTAAAATGCGTCAGTTAGGGAAAGGTTTTCATATTCTTACAAGGAATGTTTCGTTACCCTGTTCAACCGATGTGGGATTTCACAGTCCCTCTTAGGGGCTATGATACAATTTTCAATCAATGTGGGATCTCACAGTCCCCCTTAGGGGCTATGATACAATTTTCAATCAATGTGGGATCTCACAGTCCACTCCTTGGTGCCCAGCTTCCTCGTTGGCACATCGCTTGATGACTGACTCTGATACCATTTGTAACAGCTCAAATTCACCACTAACAAATATTATTCACTTTGGCTCGTTACGTATCATCATCAATCTCACAACTTTAAACGTGTCTGTTAGTTATAAGGTATGCTTGGTTATACGTAGGATCTCACCGTTTGAATATGTGAAGGTGATGTAATTAATACATGGGATGATGAACAAATTCAAGGAATACTAATTATATCCTCTAAAATCAGATTGGAGGCGCCACATGAAAGGTAACAAATAACAAATAAAAACCACATTCATTTTTCCATGTCCTGATGCGCACCGCTAATAGGCACCATTCAGATGTGAAGTAACACCGTTCGTAGCCTCCATTCAAATTCAAACGTTTGTGAGACTCAAATTTGCACAAACTCCGGAGTCTGCTTCCCAAACTAAACCCACCATCTCTCTCTTTCCTCCATTTAAAACCCTTGAGTTAACACAAGTTTCCACTAAAACACTCAAACTTTGTGGATCAAACCACACCTTCTCCAAGATTTGGCTCAGCTCCATGTGGGTACCTCTCTCTTGTTCTTCATGTTCTTCATTCATGTTCTTCATTCACGTTCTTCATTCATGTTCTTCGTTCATGTTCTTCATCTCTAATATCAAAAACAAAAGAATCTTGACAAAGATGGGTTGTCCAGATGCTTTTCTGTTGCTTACTTAATTAGAAACAAAACCCTTTTTTTTTTTTTTTTTTTTGCTTTTTTCTCTTTCCTTATCCATACTGATCACTTCTCTGCCAAACCATCTTCAATAATATCTGAAACTAACAGAGGAATTTTTAAAAGCAGCCCACAGGATTACAAAACAGGGTTTTTTTTTTTTTTTTTTTTTTTTAAATTTAAAATTTTTAATTTTTAATTTTTTAATTTATTATGATCGGTTGTGAATTTTTGTTTTAAATAGAAATTGAAAGATCTGCATGCAGGGATTGTAAATGAGCAACAAGAACAAGAACAACATCAAATGGATCAGACACAGATTTGGTTTCCTCAAAATCATCAAAACTTTCTGTCTGATGATGACGACACTCTAATCTTCTACTCTGATTTCCCTCCGCTGTCGGATTTCCCTTGCATGTCATCGTCGTCCTCGTCGTCCTCGTCGTTGACTCCGGCTCCGGTCAAGGCTACAGCTTCCTCGCCGTCGACCTCCTCTTCCTCAACCACTTCATGGGCAATTTTGAAATCCGATGCCGAGGAACCCATTGAAGAAATCAGAGTAAATGACAATAATAATTCCACCTCCGTTGCCGCCGCCATGTCATCGCCGCCGCCGCCGCCGCCGCCGGCGGAGACAGGGTTCAACGACGTTGAGTGTACGGACGACATGATGATGATGGACACATTTGAATACATGAATTTAGTCGAAGACAGCAATGAATTTTTTGATCCGACGTGTATTTTTCAAAATGAAGAACAAAAAGACCCTTTAGAGGATTTGCAATTGGAGAGCTTTGAAGAAGTGGTAATGGAGGATTTGATGATGATGCATGAAGAAGGTGGGAATAAAATTGATGAGGGGACGCAAAACGACGTCGTAGTGGAGGAGGAGGAGGATATGGCGAAGGTGTTCTTGGAGTGGTTGAGGAGTAATAAAGAGACGGTTTCTGCTGATGATTTGAGGAATGTTAGGATTAAAAAAGCCACAATTGACAGCGCCGCCCGCCGTCTCGGCGGCGGCAAGGAGGGAATGAAGCAGCTTTTGAAGCTTGTTCTTCAATGGGTTCAAACCAATCATCTTCACAAGAGGAAATTCAAAGACGAAGCGAATTTCTTAGGGTTTCAAGCTCCGCTGCCCTCTCCGCCGATGATCGGTTATGTCCCGGCTGGCGGTGGAGATGCATACGCCACCAGCCATGGTTTTTCTGATCATTACCAATTACTTGACTCCCCATTTGCGCCGTGTTTCAATTCATTCATTGACAATTTTGCGGTGGGGCCGCCTCCGTTACCGCTGCAACCCCATGGTATCGCAGCCGGGTACGGCGGTGGCCATCAGTACCACCCTTACATGGGTCAGTATTTTCAAGGGCAGGGTGGTGGTGGTGGTGATACTAGTTTAGTTAGGCTGGATTCCTCCGCCACGAAGGAGGCTCGGAAGAAGAGAATGGCGAGGCAGCGGCGATTTTCAGCTCACCACCGTCACGGTGGCCACCAGAATCAGCATCCAACTCAGATGAATACTAATGCTTCAGATCATTGCACCATGGCTACAACTGCTCAGCCCAATTCTACAAACTGGGTCTACTGGCCATCCCCCAACGGTGCCGGTTGTCCAGTCGACTCGTCTCCTGTACATTCTATCGATCGGCTTAATCAGAACTTTCCACTGCTGATCCCGACGCATCGGCGACAGGTTGGATTCTACGAGTCCTTTAACATACAATAGATTATAATTTAGGGAGATTTGATTGAGAATGTTGTGTTGTGTTTAGGGATGGAAATCAGAGAAGAATTTGAGGTTTCTTTTACAGAAGGTGTTGAAGCAAAGCGATGTGGGAAATTTGGGGAGAATTGTATTGCCAAAGGTACCCAAAAACATAAATGGAGAAGTGTTGTAATAAAATTTTAGATCGAACCGAAACCCGAACTCGAATTCGAAGTGTTCATATTTTCTGGGTTTTGTTTCAGAAAGAAGCAGAAACCCATCTCCCAGAATTGGAGGCAAGAGATGGCATTTCCATTGCCATGGAAGATATTGGAACCTCCAAAGTTTGGAATATGCGTTATAGGTATGCTATAAAATTTTAATATTCAAGTGGAAAATTGCAAATTAATTAATTAATCATTTTTATTTGTTAATTATAGGTATTGGCCAAACAACAAAAGCCGAATGTATCTGCTTGAAAACACAGGTATGAATGAATGAACGAACGAAGGAACGAACCCATTTTAATGATTTTTATGATCTTTTTTTAAAAATTTAAAATTTCTTTAGGGGACTTTGTGAGAGCCAATGGCCTTCAAGAAGGAGATTTCATTGTCATCTACTCGGATGTCAAGTGTGGGAAATATGTAAGTTTCGATTCGTTCATGTTCGGTTTCGTTACTTCGTTTCATTTTAGTTCTTGTACTTTCAAAATGAGTGTAATGGTGAGAGCCCACGTTGGGTGGAGAGGGGAACGAAACATTTTTTATAAAGGTGTGGGAACCTCTCTGTAGACACGTTTTAAAACCGTGAGGTTGACGGTGCAACGTAATGGGTGAAAGTGGACAATATCTGCTAGTGGTGTGTTTGAGTTGGTATACATGGTGTCAAAGCTAGACACTAACAGTGTGCTAGCGAAGACCTTGGACAGGGTGGATAATTGGTCAAAGTGACAATATCTTCTAGTGGTGGGTTTGAGTTGTTACACATGGTGTCAAAGCTAGACACCAACACTGTGCTAGCGAGGACATTGGACCCCCAAGAGGGTGGATAATGGGTCAAAGTGGACAATATCGGTCAGTGGTGGGTTGGAGTTGTTACAAATGGTGTCAAAGCTAGCGAGGACGCTGGACACCAACAGTGTGCTAGCGAGGACGCTGGACCCCCAAAATGGTGGATAATGGGTCAAAGTGGACAATATCTGCTAGTAGTGGGTTTGAGTTGTTACACATAGTGTCAAAGCTAGACACCAACAGTGTGCTAGCGAGGATGCTGGACCCCAAGAGAGTGGATAATGGGTCAAAGTGGATAATATCTGCTAGTGGTGGGTTTGAGTTGTTACAAATGGTGTCAAAGCCAGACACCAACAGTGTGCTAGTGATGACGCTGGACCCCCAAGAGGGTGGATAGTGGGTCAAAGTGGACAATATCTTCTAGTGGTGAGTTTGAATTGTTACAAATGGTGTCAAAGCTAGACACCAACAATGTGCTAGCCCAAGAGGGTGGATTGTGAGAGTGGATAGGGAAACAAAGCATTCCTTATAAAGATGTGAAACCTTTTCTAAAACAATGAGACTGATGGCTGGACAATATCAGCAGACGGTGGGCAGACGGTGGGCTTAGGTTATTATAATAACCTACGTAGAAGTATGATTGTGAATATTCGAATCAGGTGCGAGTAGAACCTAGGTAGGGTCCATGAATATTTGAGTGAGCTGAATATTGTAACAGATGATTCGAGGAGTGAAAGTACGGCAACCGGGGTCGAAACCCGACAGCAGAAGGCCGGGAAAGTTGCAGAGGAAGGGCTCGACATCTTCACCCACGGCTGTCGCGACCTTGAAAAGGCAGTAGTGAAGAAGTAAGAGAGAGCAAAAACCCCATGTCTCTCTTCCCTCAAAAACAGCCATTGACAACTGCATGTTTCCATCAGCTTGTCTGTTGAAGATTGTAAAGGGGCATTGACCACTGCATGAAGAACACAGATAAAAGCAAGCATACGTATATATATATATAAGAGGGTTTTGCGTTATTGAGAAGCTTTTTGATTGCTCTCTTTCTATGGTCAGCAAAATAAAATAACAGAAATTAAGTGATGTGATGTGATGATGTGATGATGTGATGATATGATGATGAATAATATGGAGAGGGATAATTGGGATAAATTTGGTAGGTTTTTTTTATTGTTAATTAAGGTCCTTTTAATTTGTACCATATAACAATATTATTGTTATTATGTGACCTTTGGAGTATATTAGAGAACCATTTGATGATTGTTCTTGGTGGATCTACCCAACTCTTTGCTAATGAAATTATTTTTGAAATATCTCTACGGAGATTATGGATCGGAGGACACCAAATAAGTTCAAATTTGTACAATCGGGTCGCCAAAATGGTAGATTGGCTACAAATATGGTTGCCAATGGTGGTCGTGCGACGGTGGAAGGTGGTGCTAGAGCGATGGCCAAAGGTGAGCGGTGGCGGTGATCTCTGAAGGGAGGCATTGGTCGGATAGAGATTTTAATTGAGTAAGTTCATTTAATATCTCTTCGGAATCAAACTAGAAAATTACCTATGAACCGATTAATAAATCAAACAAAATTGATTTCCGAAGGATTATCAAACGAGAGTGCCATAATCGGTGGATTTACAACCCAAACGGGACCGTCAGTTTCTCGGTTCAACCGCCATCAATCCTCGAAGAAGCACTAACATCGTGCATTGCCATTCAAACCGGTCAAATTCAACACCCTCGTCAGATTCTGTGCCTTTTCTTAGCAACTTGATATCGATTATGCCCGCGCTGTTTTCCGCCTGATGCCGGAGCTCAATTGCTTCTGTTGGAACATTATCGTGAGAGCTTCTGCTGAGTGTAACCGAGAACATCATCAATCGGAGGCGTCGATGTTTTTTGCGACATGTTGTGCGATCGGCATGTGAAGCCCAATCGGTTCCCATTCCCTGCTGTATTGAAGGCCTGCGCTAGAGCTTCGAAGGGGAAACAGGTACATGGGTTGATTGTGAAGTTTGGTTTTGATGGGGATGAGTTTGTAATTAGTCATCTGGTTCAGATGGAGTTAGATAAGATGAGACAAGATAGTAGTAGTTGTTTTGTGGATCATGATGTTCGATGGGCATGTTAGACTTGGCCATTTAAAGAATGCTAAGAACCTGTTCGACGAAATGCCTCAGAGAAGTGAAGTGTCATGGAACGTGATGATATCGGGGTATTCTCAAAATGGGCATTTCATGGAGGCTGTAAACATGTTTGAAGAAGCAAATTTCGAATCATGCTCCAAACTATGCGACTTTGGTGAGCATCTTGCCTGCCGTTTCTCGAATGGGTGCATTAGAATTGGGGAAATGGATCCATTTATATGCACGAAAGAATGAGATTGAGATGGATGATGAGCTCCGCTCTGCTTTGGTGAACATGTATTTCAAATAAGGGTGCATTGAGAAGGGACTTCAGAGGTCTTTGAGAGGCTGCATTGGTGCTTGCAAAATGCACAACAACATAGAAGTGGGTGAGCGTGTGGCTTAGACGTCAATGGAGTTGGCTCTTCATAACAGGTAATCCTGCGTTGCTCTGTCAAATATGTAAGGTTGTTTGGGAAACTATACTTGTAAGGACGTTTGGATTAACCATTACAGCCCCACAATATCCACTTAGGATTGTCACGCTTCAATAAAGCTCATCTCCCTGATTTACAAATGCCAAATCATGGTGTTGCTGAAGTCCGCTCCACCAGACAATGAGAATCTTTTCAAACATTCCAATCTCATTAGAACCTTCTTGCTTTTGGTTCATGTTGTTGATCATAAGTTCCTGTGCATGTTTTTTTCTTTAGAGTTATGATAACTCTGCATCAATTCCAATCTCATCAAACAGGTAATGAGGATGCTTCCACCATGCTGAACAAAATGTACCAAAGCCACAAAGGCTGTGGAGAAAGCAGTAAGCATGAGGCTTCGACATCATTATTCAGGTTAGAGTTCTTGTTCCTCAATTCAGGCATCTTCATAATTCTCTTGTCTTCTTCTTTATTTTTATGATTCACAACTCATTGTGATTGGCTGCAAAGTTTCTGCTGTGTTTGAATTCTAAGATGGAACACAAAAATAGGATACCCAATTTGAAGCCATCAAAGAATTGTAATGAAAACCCCTTTTGTTTTTGCTTTTCTGGGGCCACTCAAATTGTGGATTGGCTATACCAAAAAGCTGAAGTACCTTTGATTTTAAAAAATAAAAAGAAGAGAAATTATCTCTAGAGATTAAAAATAATAGAATGAAAGCTGATTTGAAATTATTTGTTCGACTAAAATATTAAATAAGTTGGGTAATAAATGATTAAACCCCTCATAATGGGGAGCCCTTTAGACCCACCATGGCCTATTATTTCAATCATTTTGGTTTAGATTTAGATTTAGAACCTTATTTTAATTCTTAAATTTATGCACTTAGTTTTATTTTTTTAGATTTAGAATCTTATTTCAATCATTTGGACATTCGAAAGTATTCGAAAGTATGATGAACAAGTCGTAAAATGTATGTTTTAGTAATTTTTTTTAGTCATATATGCGTAGATATCAGAAAAGAAAATATTTTGGAGTAATATAATCTTGAAACCGTCCTCGATTCTACAAGATCATGGACGAGAGCGAAGATGGAGAATAAAATTTTGTCCTTCCATTTCATCCTCTCTATACAGATAGACTGCCTTGATCTTCCGGTGCTTGAACTTTATATTATAGCTCCAACTTCGATGATACCTTATATCGAAATCTTAAGAGTTGGTGTTGCCTTATCAGTTCTTGTCTAAAAAAGTTCTCCATATTTCCAACTTTATTATAAAGCTAAGTTTATTAGTGGTAAGAGAATCATAATGAAAATAAGACTGCTTTCAAAAAGATCATATCACAATGCTTCTCCTTTATCGTCCCATGATAAGATACATAGTTATTTGTTTATGGAAAAGGAATTGTTGATTGCTAAACATTGGCGTGAGTGTGAATGGGAAAAAGGCAGAATTGGGAGCTAAGGTAAGTAAAGCCATCCAGGTAAATAAACTTCTATGATCCGATCTTATCTTATCTTATCGTAGAAAGCTGTGGAACAAATAATGATTCTTGCTTTATTTTTTAAAAAATGTTTGTTATTTTTATCAAATAGTTACAAAAGGGATAGATTTGCTGGAATTCATTAAAGTTACTCAGTATAATTATTAATCGATAATATGGTAAATTAAGACCAAAAGAATCGAACTAGAACCTTTGAAAATATAAGCCCTAAATTGAAAAAAGTGTCAAAGTTCAAGAACTAAAGTAAAATGTCGTCATTGTCTTATAAGTGAATATAGAGTTGTCATTGTTCTCTCAGGAAATTCTTGTAGACTTGTTCGTAAGATTGAATGAATAGTATGTTTAAGTTTGAAGAAGAAACAAAATTAATTTTTTTTTTCTACAAAATAGTTAATATTTGTTCAAAGCTTACATCAGTTCCTTACGATAAGTTTAAAATACCAAAAAGTTATTTGATTATAATAGATTTTTACTATATTATTTAGTAAATTATATCTTTTTTAAGTTCTTTTATCCTAAAATTTAGCATAAACTATTAATGAATGTTACTTGTTTGAATAAAATAATCGTTTAATTGCAAGACTAAAACTTGCCTTAAAATCCCCATCTTATCCGAACAATTTCCAACAGTGTGCTTGTTTGGGGCAAGCATGGATGGCCCAGAGCCGAAAGAAGAAATGCAACTCTGCATGTGAGCTCCATGGATTGAACTCCACACTCTCACACAACCATTGTTGATCCTCATCATCATTTATAACAAGCCACGTGTCGAGTGATGAGAGTTGCGTCCCACCCAGAGCTCCTCTGCAACTATCCGTTAAAAAAAGGACGAAGCTTGGTGGGCTGTTCAATGGGGAAATCTCTCTCTCTCCTCTTTCTCCACACCAAATTTGAAAAACCCAACAAAAATAGAAAAAGGAAAATGAATGTGAAGGGCAAGCGTGCAGAAACAAAAGATTAAAAAGAAAAAAAAATACAGAAATAAAGAGAGTAAACGATTATAATAATACCTATCTGGTTTGCCATTCCAAGATGTTTTTAATCTGTCTGATGTTTGTCTTTGTACAGATCGGACGGTGGAGATTGTGGGAGGATGAGTAATTGGACTATCAGTTCACTCATAGTCAACACTCTGTCAGCTTTTTCCAGTAAAATAGATAAAAGAAGCTCTCTTGGTGATTGATTCTACTAACTTTCCCCATTTCTCTCCTCTCTCTCCATAGTCATGGTGGGTTTGAAGCTTTTGGCTCTCTGTATTTCATTCTTCTTGTTGAACAGAGCTCATGTTCGAGGTGGTGATTCCTTGCATTTCCCTTCTTCTGATGTTCAGCTTCTTCTGGAAAAGATCAGAGCTTCACTTGAAGGTGATACTCAGAACTTGCTTTTGTCTTCATGGAATTACTCTTTGCCACTTTGTCAATGGAGGGGACTCAAATGGGTCTTCTCTAATGGAACATCTCTGGTTTGCAGTGATTCTTCTTCTCCCCAGTGGTCTAATCTCACTCTCTTCAAAGACCCTTCTCTTCATCTTCTCTCCCTGCAACTTCCTTCTGCTAACCTCTCCGGTTCCTTGCCTAAGGAGCTTGGTGAGTTCACTATGCTCCAAAGTCTCTATCTCAACATAAACTCTTTGACTGGACCCATTCCACTCGAACTTGGTTATAGCTCCTCTCTTTCTGACATTGATTTGAGTAGCAATCTGTTGAGTGGAGCTCTTCCACCCTCGATCTGGAATCTGTGTGATAAACTTGTTTCTGTCAGGCTTGATGGAAATTCATTATCTGGGTCTCTGCCTGAGCCGGCTTTACCAGATTCCACCTGCAAGAGTTTGGAGGCTTTGGATTTTGGCAACAACCAGATTTCAGGTACTTTCCCAGAATTCATTACTAAATTTCAGGGCTTGAAAGAGCTTGATCTTGGGAACAATTTGTTGTCTGGACAAATCCCACAGAGCTTAGGCCAGTTAGAGCTGGAGAAGTTGAACCTTTCAAATAACAACTTCAGTGGAATATTGCCTGTGTTTGGTAATAACTCAAAGTTTGGTGTGGAGGCTTTTGAAGGGAACAGTCCTGGGCTTTGTGGGGAGCCTTTGAAAAGCTGTGCAGGAGCTTCTCATTTGAGTTCAGGCGCCATTGCTGGTCTTGTTATCGGCTTGATGACTGGGACGGTTGTTTTAGCTTCATTGCTTATTGGTTATATGCAAAACAAGAAGAAGAAGATAACTGAGAGTGAAGATGAGATTGAGGAAGGAGAAGATGAAGAAAATGGGGGTGGCGGTATCGGCGGCGGCACAGGTGGTGAAGGAAAGCTCATTTTGTTTCAGGGTGGTGAGCATTTGACATTGGATGATGTCTTGAATGCTACAGGGCAGGTTATGGAGAAAACAAGCTATGGCACGATATATAAAGCAAAGCTTGCTGATGGAGGTACCATTGCTCTGAGACTCCTCAGGGAAGGTAGTTGCAAAGACAGAAACACTTGCTCGTCTGTGATTAAACAATTGGGAAAGATTCGCCATGAGAATTTGATTCCTTTGAGAGCGTTCTATCAGGGAAAGAGAGGTGAAAAGCTGCTCATTTATGACTATCTGCCCATCAGAACTTTACATGATTTTCTTCATGGTATGCACATTCTCTAATGCTTCATTTCATGGCTGTATTGCTATATATCAACAGAGAATTCTTTTTCTTTTTGATTGAATGCAGAATCTAGAGCAGGAAAACCAGTGTTGAACTGGGCTAGGAGGCACAAGATTGCGTTAGGCGTCGCCCAGGGACTAGCTCATCTTCACACCGGTCTTGAAGTCCCCATTACACATGGTAATGTGAGATCAAAAAATGTACTTGTGGACGACTTCTTTACAGTGAGACTGACGGAGTTCGGGCTCGACAAGCTAATGATTCCATCGGTAGCTGACGAGATTGTATCGCTTGCAAAGTCGGACGGGTACAAGGCACCAGAGCTGCAAAGGATGAAGAAATGCAATTCAAGAACAGATGTGTATGCATTTGGGATCTTGCTGTTAGAGATTCTGATTGGGAAGAAGCCAGGGAAGAGTGGAAGAAGTGGAGAGTTTGTGGACCTGCCATCGATGGTAAAAGTGGCAGTTCTGGAGGAGACAACAATGGAGGTTTTTGATGTGGAGGTTTTGAAAGGAATTAGAAGCCCCATGGAAGATGGAGTGGTTCAGGCATTGAAGCTCGCAATGGGCTGCTGTGCACCAGTGGCTTCTGTAAGACCCTCCATGGATGAAGTTGTGAAGCAGCTGGAAGAGAACAGACCAAGAAACAGATCTGCTCTGTACAGTCCAACAGAAACAAGAAGTGAAATTGGTACCCCTTTTTGATCCCTTTTATGTCACTTCAGAATCATGGTGATCTTCACTAATATCATTATATTCCACTCTCTTTCACTTTTTCTCTTATTTTTGACAAGAACTTAGTAGTCGTAATATACATGATGATAGTGTTCATTCATGCTAGTAACAGGTATTTATACATATTCTTGTGAGCTTTATTTGTTCTTTTTTCTGATTGACAATACACAAATTCAAGAGTTTAGCCTCAGCCTTTACAACAATTTATACAAATAATGTTATTATGTAACGATGATAAACTTTACAAGATCAGCAAAAAATGGTCCTTGCAAAGTGAATTGAGAATCGCCACTATCCAAGATTCAAGAACAACCAAAACATTTTCTTATAAACAAAAGACTTGACCTCTGAGGTTCAGGTTCAGGTTCAGGCTCTGGCTCGCGTTTCCTCCGTCCAAGTTGCTTGAAGAATGCTCTCACAGCTCCTTCGACCCCGTCCTCGTTCTCGAGAACCTTTGCAAGCTCCACAGCCTGCCTTTTTACCTGTCATGTCACTTGCTTGATATACTTCACTAGAATCAACCAAATCATCCCAAGCTTTCTTGAATTAAGTTAAAGACTAAATAGAAGGGAATCTCGGTTTTACCTTGGGATCGAGCATATAGTTTATAGCATTCACCAATCTTGGAAGCGAGAACTCGTCAACCGGGATAGGTGGAGGGCCAACTCCTCTGGCACGTACTCTATCCCCCCAGAAAGGTTGGTCACCAAAGAATGGAACAACTGTAGTTGGGCACTGTGGAATTCAATGAAAATCATAACCAAATCATAACCAAATCATAACCAAATCATATCAAACTAAAAACGCAAAACACGTATCGGATGAAACAGAGTACCGCAGCTTTCAGGCCAGCAGCTGTTGTTCCAGCACCACCATGATGCACCTGAGGACCCTTGCAATGCTTAAAGAACACAATATGTAGGCGGTAAAATACATTCAAAGCAACAATCAAGCCTCACCACAGCCTTGCATTTGAGAAAAAGCCAATCATGAGGGCAATTGTCTAACAAATATATGAAGTCCTTCGGTTCTGCAGCTGGGAAGATATCATATTCAGTCATGTAAGCAATCCATAAACAATGTGCAGTGAACTGAAAATAAACACTTACACCTCCCGAGGCCACCCCACCCTTCGTTAATGATACCCCGTTGTCCAGTTCTTTCCAATGCTCGTATGATAATCTGTGTCATCTTATCAGGCTCTTGTACAGGCTGAAGAACAAATGAAAAAAAGTAGCTAAAACCATGCTTGTATGATACTTTCAACTGTTTGAGGAAGAAGCAAGAAACTTACAAGGCTGCCAAAACCAAAATAAATAGGGCTGTCCCCAGCTTCAAGCCATTTCACCAGTGACTCAGGGGGTTCATAATTTGATGCAAGGTCAAGGAAGCAATATCCAACAACATCAATCTTAGGCCCCCAATCTATGAATTACGGAAAATAAAAAGTCATCCAAAGTTGCATTCTTGACTCCACAAATAAAAATGTGTAAAAATCAACACCTTTTGGTTTAGGAACAAGGTAGGGACTCCACAAATAAGCATGTGGCACATCAGATTCGGAGAATCGTGAACTACTTAAATATGTTACAGGTCGTATCTTTAGCTTCTTTTTCCTGAAATCATTAATGATATCTCGCACGCCAAGCCAAATCAAGGAATCAACGATTTGATATGAAATCTGGAAATGAAGGAGAATCAAAGCTTTGAGTGAATATGCAAAGTGAATGAATATTCAAAAGCAACCAACAAACTCACCCTATACCCTGCCGGTTGCTTCACACGGGATAATGGATGTGGAAACTCAGTAGTTGGCCTGGAGGAGAGCATACAACTATACTATAAGCATTACAACAAGTGAAGCAGGTAATGATTCATCACCCACACAAGACTTACGTCCATGGCATCGTAAAGAATATATGAAGTGGCAGCTTAAGTCCCTCTGCAACGTGTGTATGCCCTACAAAACAGAGTTTATGAGAAATTAGTATCAAAAAGTTTAGTTAGCAAAGTAAAGAATTTGCAAAAATAGCAACACCGACGTTGAGTGTCTTGGTCATGCTTGTCCAAATGTAACGGCCCCATCCTCACCTACCCTATGTTAGTGCCATGTAATTAGTTTTGTTTATTTTCTCGACTTTTTCATGTTCATGCTTGCGATAGTGCATTTGCCTCGTAGTTTACTATAGGGGACTAAAGATATCCACGGAGCAGGGCAGAGACAAGCAAGCCTTCCCCATCCCTGCAAAATTTCTCATTTCTTTTTGTGGGGATTGAGGCAGGGATTAGGTTCCCCACGGTAACATTTTCACGTTTATTATTCTTTAAAAAATAGTTATTTTAAAAAAAATCATAAGAAATCAATATATTTCAATGTTGTACAACATAATTTTTAAAAATTCAATCGGGCGACAAAATCTAACCATATGCTGTACGGTTGGCAATGATTGCATCTGCTTGAAAGGGAATACCAGTATCCACATCAGGTTGTTTGCAAGCTGGAAGAAGGGAATAAATAATTTCCTTCATATGGTTTCTTTGAATGAGTATCTCAGAAGGCCCAGAGGGCAAGAACCCTTTATTTCTTACCATATCTGTTTCAAACAAAAAAAAAAAAACAGGATTTTCATTTAACAATCTATAAAGGTTGCATTCATGGATTTGTAGAAGCTTGATGTGTGAAGTACGTACAGGATGCAAGCAGTTTAGGATCTCCTCCTAAAGGATAAAACTCTAAGCCAGCCATCAACACAAAGTCCTTGAAATTTGGATGAGTAGCTAATCTAACACGATGACCATAATCCTACATACATACATACATAACTCTCGATATAGATATAGATATAGGTATAGATATAGATATAGATGTATATACAGGATTACCTGCAAACGCTTGGCGATTGGGATAAATGGCTGCACATCTCCCCGGGTACCTACAATGAGCATTACAATTTGCATAGGCCTTATATACTCAAACTCAGCTTCATCCAGGGGTTCATCAGATTCAACATTAATCGATTCGGATTCGATTGTTTCCTTCAACTTCAAACTCAACACTTCCATCATCCTTCACGGTGGCTACTCTTTGCAACAATTTGAACTGCAAAATTTGTAATGATTAAAAGGAATCAACATTCGAGGATTGAAGAAATTTTGTGGAATGCTTACCTTGCGATGAATGGGGATTTTATGATCGTATCTTTGAAGGGCATCTGCAGCAAATATGGTTTCGCGTCTATGCGTCTCGGTTTTTGATCTTTGAAGGCGGTGCTCGCGTGAGACTGATTCCGTACTGTGTGAAGGTATCTCCACATGGAGGGTATTGGCTTTCAAAAGAGTTCGGCATGAAGCACCTAAAGCAGTAATTAATTCACCAAGAAGGAACCAATTTTACAAACTTGGGTTTCAATTTAATATACAACCGCAACACAAATATAAAATTTTCTCCTCAAAATCTTCCATTTTTATTGTCTCTAAGATTTCAAAACGATATTACGAGCCAATATTCGAGTACCAGCGCTGTTTAGTTCTAAGTTTTAAAATTTTCTACTAGATGGTTTGATGTCTAATTTCCGTTCATTAATTATCTTTTTTACGTACCCTAAAAGAAGGAATTTCATATTCATCTGCTCAAAACATTAGGAACTCAATTCAACAATTTGCAGTGGGAGCATCATCGGCTTGGTGACAGTTGATGAGACGGCACATAACAATGATGGAATGTTTATAAGTAGTTATGTATGTATGTGAAGAATGATGCAGCAAGAGAAATCAAGAAAAAAGGGGGAAATAATATGGAACCAACCTGGAGGGCTGGTTTGATGATGAACTGGAACCCCAAATCCCTCCATATTCATCCGCCAACCATGATTGACGACGACGACTCAACCGGCGGAGGAGAAATATATTTTATATTTCTCTCAATTTCTAATACATCTTTAATATATATCTATGCTTAAATTAATTGAAATTGCAACACTAAAGTTTATTGTTGGAGTTGTTCATGCTCGCACGCTATACAACATTCTATTAAATAATTCATCTTTCCAACCTAATTTATTATTAATTTATGGTCTTTGTCAAGTACAAATATGAATTTCAATCAATTATAACCATTTTTTTAGGCATATAATTGGATGAAATTATCATTCAAATATTGACTAAATAACATTTTGAAAGTGATATTTTTTTCAATATTTTGAACACAAAATTAGAAAAAGGTTTATATTTTGAACCTGTATATCCCATATAAAGCAGCCATCTTGTCATCGCCCTGCCAAGAAAACAATGACAAATGCAATCTTCCAACCATAGGATTCAGTAACCACATAAATAAATAAGGCAGGCAGGCCTACTTGACAGGTTATATAATAAAGCCACCATCACACCCATTGAACAAATCAAATATCGTAATCCCATTATATACAAAGATTAGAAACAGACTTTGATTCATATAATAAACTTGAATTCAAATAAAAATGATGAAAGGATTGCAGACTCAGTATTTTGCATCAAGACGATGGCCAAGTGAATTCTTGATGTTCCCCCACGACCCCACGGCCCCACAACATGGTTTTGATGCTATGATGCCTGCCTGTGGGGTTAAGAGTGAACCTTTTTAGGCATTCAGACCGACAAGAAACACACTCCATTTGGGAACAAATCTCCCTCAACTCAAGGTCATAGATGTTTACCACAGAAGAAGGATCCTCCTCTCATGGTTGATCTGCATCAGATCCAGGCCTTGTTACACGTCGCCTTCTCGTAGGTGGTGATGCATCATCGCCCATTCCGATGTATATTCGGAAATCCTCATCCGCATCTTCTTGCATTCCCAAAAGGTTTTCACCCCAAAGGAATTGACGCTCTGGTACGATCATTCCTCCTCCAGAGCGCCGACGCCTCACCCAAGACGACCTTGAGCGTGGTCTTGGCTCTCGAGCACCACCATCAACCGATCCAAACATATGAAACAGAAAGAAACTAGTCAGCAATGGCCCATTGACATCTCTGGTGCCATTGTCTCTTTCACCTGCCACCATACCATCTCCATTTTCGATGACATAGTCGCCAACCACAAGGGCACCAGGCATGGCTGAGCGAATAGCACTGACAACATCACCAACTTCTCTCTGGCGCTCCAAGCGTCGCCATGCCCGTTCTCTAGATGGGTCTGTCACAGAAGGCCGCGATGTCGGATGAACTCTTCTCGCATGCCTGCGCAGTTCTTGATAGTTACCAGAGAATGAGCAAGTTTCCCGGGAGCAACTTCGTTTCTTTAGATTAAGATATTCTCTTGCTTCTTCTATAACTTCCCAGCCTAGCACAGCTCCTCGGCACATGGGGCACTTCAAATTTGAGTACTCAGATGAGTTCCCAGCATCCAGACCTTCCTGCTCAGCCCTCTGAGTTAGGAACCCAGAACCAGCAGTGTCCAAATCTCCACCCTCAGTTGTGTCTAAAGTTCTATTAGAATTTTCAGTTCCATTATCCCCTAAAACTACAACAGATAATCCAGGAGATGCAGCAGTGTTTCTTTCATTTATATTTTGGTTTTCATCAACTTCATTCAAATCAATGCTCAAACCCAGGTTGTTTGTAGGAGGGCTACTAAAACTATATGGATTCATAGGTAAAGGACTTGATAGGCGTGGACTCTTCCTAGTTTCTTCTCTTAATTTTTTGAATTGGTCAAAGCAATTTGAATGTCTATGGCTTGTGTCACATATATAAGGTTTGCAACCCTTGTGGTGAGAGCTGCAAAGTAGAAGAACAGCATTATGTGGGTGGTCTATGCAGATAGGGCAGGAGACTTCATCCAATTCTTTATGCATAGCAAGGATATCTGAATCATTATGAATTCTTCGTTTCACACCAGCCATCTTGAACGCTAGGTAAACCACTAAGCATATTTAATTGATCAGAACACTTTTTATCGACAGCAATAACACAATGCTTATAGTAAAATAAAAGCAATACGAAAACCGCTAAAAAAAATTTTGACAAGAAAGTGTTTGTTTATAAGGTTTCTAAACAGAAACAAAGTATTCTCACAATTATTACTAAGAAAACAACCAATTATATAACAGAAAAAGATCAAATACATCATACCACCAACACATAAATCACAAATGCATACAAAAGAAAAGGTGCTCTAAACTTAAATGAGGACCTGTAGAAGTAGAGACAAAAAATTATTAGCAACATGCAGGAGCGGATGACCATTGATGCAAATACTTTCCATTTCAAAGTCGAAGTTTTTCATTTCTTATTATCAAAATGCATATTGTGAACAATAAATTGTACGTAAACACATAAAAATTTGATCCAAATTTAAAGACAACCTCAAATAAATGAATGATAAGTTATCTGTGCAAATGCTGGAGAGTAGCCTTACATGCAAGATACAATTAACATAATAGCATATCACCTGAAAATATATCAAGCAATTGCATGATTACTCACCAAGAGAAGCAGCTCTTATATATTTCCTACAGGAGGCTTCTCAATCTCTATTTGTGCTACCAATTCAAATCTACAGAATGCTTACTCTTGTCTTTATTAAAGCAAAATCACAGATCTACAAACTGAAAGCAAAGAACTGTAACTGTAGTAGTAATTGGTGGAATACACCCTTGACTAAAACTATTAGCAACTTCTCCAAGACGCCAAGGTCTGTACAAGTCCTTGACCTGCATTTATACCGCGTAAAAGAAATTTGATGGTTATAAATACAAAGTCCCAATTTCTAAGGAAAAAAAACAACTACAAAAAAGAAAACTATTTCAACAAGTATTGGTATTTCCATTATAAGAACACCCATTCAAACAAATATCAGGTGCCAAAAATTGAAAACTCAAATAAAACATCCAAATATATTTACACAAAAATCCTAGCCAATTGTCTTTCTACCAACCCTCCAACCCAGCCAAAAACGTGTCAACACAAACAAGAAACCAGCAACAATGCAAAATCAACAAACAACTTTCCGAACCAAAAAATTAGGCATATGTGAAGATCGAAAAAATCACTCTCCTAAGAAGGAAGATTCAAACCCACAATCTTCGGATTCCAAAGGCAATGCCCCCCTCCATCAAACTTTTTTGATATGAAAAAATGGAGCGGAGATGCAAAAGCAACGACATCCCCTTTTGTCTGTACAAGTTTAAAAAGGCACAGGAGGCAATCACAATAACATCAATCATCTGATGATCCCTCCTGGTAACCCTTAAACCCCCTTTATCCCATCAATAAAAAAACATCCGATTCAATTAGATTTGGGGAATAAATTCTAAGAAACCTACCCAACCCCACATAATTACGATGTTCTATAAAAATAGAAGCAAGTTTAAAGCGTCACCCTTACTATCAAAATTCTAAGTGAAACCAAAACAAGGCTGAACTTCAGGCAGTATAAGGAAAATTGGCCGATATAGATTCTGATGCCTAAATTCTGATCATAAACCCGTTTAATTTCCACCCTGATTAACAATTGAACATAAATGGATAATAATTACAAATAAAAATAATAATAAATAAATAAATAAAAAAAGACCAAATCCATCCAAATAAGCAGATCCCCAATTCCAAAACAAACCCTAACCCGAATCAAACCAATTATAGCCTCGACAAAGAGAAAGTCAAATTACCAAAGGAATCAAACAATTCAACAAGAAATAACACAGAATCAAAGACAAGGGCAGCAGCAACCCATCCAATCCGGATGACAAATAATTGAAATGAAAAACAGGAAACTAAAATTGAAACATCAATAGCAGAAATGGAAGATTAGGGTTTACTAAAAGCAGAATTTGATGGAACTCATCCGGAGTTGGATCGACGGTAAAGATTGCGTGAAGAACTCGCTGAGATATAGCGCAGAAAATGGTGAGATGATCATAAACAATGACTCTGGGCATCGGTTTGAATATTTATAGCCAGACTTAGCCGCATTGATGGGGAGTCAAAACGCAGCGTTTCACAAGGTTGGGTGGTGATGCACTTCACTTGTAAAGTTATGGGCTTACTTTATGGGCCTGGGCCATACGAAGAAAAACTAAATAAATAAATACAGTCGATTTTAAATTTTATTTATGATTATTATCTTTAAATTCATTGGTATATATATTTTTTTAAATAAAAAAATTAAAAAGAAAATAAATAAATGTTCTCTGTTTCATGTTTATGTTTTTAAAAATAAAAATACAGAAAACCCATGATAATACATTAGGTAATTGGTTTTATTTTTGTCTTATTTATTTTCAAAAATAATTTTTAAAAAGATAAATTCTAAAATAACCTATTTTCAAAAACTACAAATTATTATTTTCTTACCAGAGGAATTTCATATTTTTTAAAAAAATTCAAAAAATAATGTTATAAAATACTCATAAACTTTTAAACATTAAAAAAAAAATGATAATAATATATGAGGTGTCGTAGACTTTCGTCCATATATTGACAATAAAAACTTATTTTTAATTTTTTTTATAAAGACTACTAATATCAATTCTAATTTTAAAATTTCAATTTAAAAATAATATTAGTATTAATGATTTTTTTTAATTTGGTATTTTTGAAATAAATAAAATTTTTAATTTTTAAAAAAAAAATTATATATATTATTAAAATTAGTTTAGGAATATTTTTTATATTTTTTAATTAATTTTAGCCTAATTAAGAAAAAAAAAATGTCATTGGAGGCAGGGTTCGGACAACCCATCCATGAAAGCTGGTATTGGATAATCCAGAGTGAGCCACGTTGTGGTTGCCTTCTTGTCAAGAATCAGGGGGCGTTTCCGGGTTGCTGACATCATACAGTCCAAGCCACAAGTACCCATTTTTATCTCTGTTTGGCTGTCAAGAAAACGAGCGAGAAACGCTGAGAAAGTGACGCCACGCATTTTTCAGTTCCCGTCGCCCAGAAATGACTAGTGGGGTTACACCTTCAGTTTCCCCATCCCATTTCTCAATTCTTCACTCTAAACCAAAGATTACCCACTTTTCATCTCCTTCAAATCTCAAATTTCGACCGATTTCACCAATTGGGTCTTCCAGATTCGTAGTCCGTTGCAGCTCTGGTACTTTGAATCTTCGCCTACTCTGTTTTTGTTTTGTTTTGTTTTGGTATATGTTCATAGTTATTGGCGAATTTTACGAAGGCGTTAGTGGTGAAATCTGTTTAAATCTGTGCTATTGATTCTCAGATTTGAGGGCATTTCTGCGTTTTTCTTGATTTTTGTTTGCAGATTGAACACTTGTTTTGGATTTCATATCTGATTATATGCCTACAAACTGTTTGATATATATTGTCAATGGCTTTATTAAGTATGAAGCTCGCCTGATTTTATAAGATTAGTATCCATTTCCCCCTTATTAAGAGCTAATTAGTTTTCTAGAGTAGGAATTTGTTCTCCTTGATCCTTTTTGTACTCTGAATTTGGATCAATTTATGAGATTTATCACGTTCTACAGGAGGAAATGTTGCACTTTTTTTTTTTTTTCTTTTTTTCTTTTTTTTGGTGAAGATTTGGAAGCTTAATGAATTTTTGGGATGGTAATGATCTTAAGAACATGATATTGATCTTATTAGAAGAAAATTCTGTAGAATCACAGTGGAAACATAATCTTTTTGGTTTCTATGATCTTAAGTTTCGTTACTGTTATCAAGCATTCAACGAGCTAGCTGTATGATGCAGGTGATGGCGACAGCAGGACTGTTCTAAATGCCTTTTTCTTAGGAAAAGCTTTAGCAGAAGCCTTAACCGAGCGCGTTGAGTCAACAATTGGAGAAGTTTTGAGTGGGATTGGTAGGCTGCAAGCTGAACAACAAAAACAAATTCTTGATTTCCAGGTAAGATGCTCCGAAGTTAATGATAGAACTTCCTAACTTTGTTTTTAATTTACTTTTCCTTTTACATGATAAAAGGGTTGACCAACTAATGAACTTAAAATCCGATGTCCTATGAGTTATCTCGACAACTAAACTTAGTCGAGTCTTAAGTGGTTGTCTTGTGAGAGTTGTCGAGGAATGGATATCAAAAGAGAAAACGACACTGCATTGTGGTCTTTTGTACTGTGGATTATACAAAAACAAAAAGAACAGCAAAAGAAGACAACTGTGAGATCCCACATCGGTTGGAGAGGAGAACAAAGCATTCTTTATAAAGGTGTGGAAACCTCTCCCTAGTAGATGCGTTTTGAAGACCTTGAGGGGAAACTCGAAAGGGAAAACTGTAGGTCAAGCCTGGATTGAAGCTTTTACTTACTGAAACCATGATGCATGGCTCAAAATTGCTGTGGCTCTAGCATCATTCTTATTCATTTCGAGTGTTTTTAGGCTAAAATTCATGGTTTGGGGCTCGTGGGTAGCTTTCGATTTAGTTTCGATGTGATGAGATTAGAAGTTTGAGATTAAAATTGACCGAGTAGAGTATGAAGAGTAAAAGCAAAGAAAACTCCCTTATGCATGCATTATTGTTCTCTTGAGAACATTTTAATTTCCTCCGAAACTAGATTGAAGTGAATGAAGCTCAATAATGCTGAAAATGGCATATTCATACTGGAAACAAACTTTGTACAGGAGGAGGTGATAGAAAGAGCCAAAGAAGCCCAGGAAAAAGCAGCACGTGATGCCAAAGAAGTACAAGGTCCGATATCTTCTTCTTCTTCGATAAGATCGCCTACGATCGAAGTTGCTTCATCGTCGACTAGTTCGACCAACCAACAACAACTCTCGAATCCAGGCTCTGATTCAGGAACTGCTCCGAACCAGGATCCTCCTCTTGGTGGCGAAGAGTAATTAATTGTGTCTTTGTCAATTCTCTTGGTTATATATAGAAGACTTATAGTGAATGTAACCTTTATATACTGATGATGAGTTGAGTAGGTTCGTCTTTCAGATATCTTATGAGATTCTTGACGTGACCGAACACAACCTGTTTAGTAACATTATTATTTGAAATTTTGAATATAGGAACGAGTTAAAAATGACTGTTATAGTCAATTTAATATGCCTACATTTTTGGTACTTGATCAAGTAGAGAGCTAAGAAACTTCTCGAAAAATAAATGTCTATCCAATGTATTTCGTGTAGATTTTCGGACTGAACCAAACCAGGTCCTGCGCCACCATTTTTGGTTATAGATCAAACGACAAGCACCATCACCTCCTTTTTGAGAATTTTTGAGATAATAACACTACAAAGGGTAGGACTAGTTGTTAAACTAATCATAATCCAAAAAGAAGAGCATAATTCGTCCCTGATTGCACCATCTTTGCTATGATCCTGATGCAGCTGAACTAGAAGAACAACAGGTCCTTTGCTAATCCTCCCCTCGAAGTCGTATCGTTAAATACGCTAAGAATTCAGATATTTGAACGTAATAAGCATGTCGATTAATCAAAACAAATCACCTCACCTCACCCTTTCAACTACTTGAGGCTGCAAATTCAGAAACCTTGTATCCCTGTGTAAATCTTTTCAATTTTGCAGTTTCACCCACGGAAGAAAGCCATTCTGTTAAAATCTCCATTGTTATATAATCAGCATTACACGCTTGTTCCACCATTCTATCCATAACTTCTAACGCTTTCTCCAACCATTTCTTCTCCTTAAGCCCTTTCAAAATAGCATTATATGTTGTGGTGTTCGGCTTAACCCCGTTAACGTTCATATCGTCAAATAGAGCAAGAGCGGAACTGACCTCATTTCTTTTGCATAGAGAATCTATCAATATATTGTATATCACTGTGTTGGGAGGAACCTTTGATGTGGCGCTCATTTCCTTGAAAAGCTTCATGGCTTCATCAGTATTGTTGTTCAAGCAATATGCATGAATCACAGCTCCATAAGTGAAGACACTCGGTAAAAGACACGCCTCCTTGGTCATCTTTTCCATAAATTTAAGGGCTAATTCTAGATTCCCCATTTTACTGAAGGAAGAAATCAAAGTGTTGTATGTGACACTGTCAGGCTTGATTCCAACCACCTCCATTTCATCCAGCAATTCATTAGCTTCATCTAATTTGTTCTTCTTACAGAACTCACTGATAAGAAGATTGTAGCAAACAAGATCTAGTCGAAACCCTGCCGCTTTCATCCTCGACACAACGGAGGTGGCATCATCCAACCTTCCAGCTTGGGCTAAACCACATATCAAAGTATAATAGACAATAGCATCAGGAAAACATCCAGCTTTGGACATTTCATCAAAAAATTCTATTGCCTTATCAATATTGTTCACTTTGCAAAAAGCATTAATGAACACCGTGTAAGTAACAGAATTTCCTTTCAAGCCCTTCTGCTGCATTTCCCTGAAGAACTCAACCGCGCTGCTTATTCTGCCATGCTTGCACATTCCATCAACTAAAGTATTGAGGGTGATTACATTTGGCACGACTTGTTCATTGACCATCTCGTTATAGAGCGCATGGGCTGGCTCGATTGCGCCTGCCTTACAGTACCCATCAATCAAACAATTGTAGGTAACGGTATTGGGTTTACAGCCATCAGATCTCATTGTTCCCAGCAAGCGCAATCCTTCTTCTTGTCTACCCACTTTACAGAGCCCATCAATCAATGTATTGTAAGTGATTGCATCAGGCGCAACGGCCTTGGCCTCCTCCTTTTCGCCCTTCATTTTCTCAAACACCTCTAGTGCATCATCAATCATTCTGAACTTACACATATGGTTGATAAGAATACCAAAAGTTATAACATTAGGTTGAACATTCATGTCCTTCATCTTTCGCATTAGCAAATTCATTTTCTCAAATTCCCTCTCCTTTCCCAAACCTGTTAAGAGCGCATTGCAGGGTGCAGCATCTTTAAGACCATTCCATGTCATCAAATCATCTAAAACACTCCATGCAAGATCTATATTTCTACTCCTACAAAGCTTGGAGATCAACTGGGTTAATGTAATGGGATTAGGAACAACATGGTGTTTACCAAATTTGGCTACCAACCCAGCAATTTCATTTTCCTTGACTCTCCAATCTGACCCATTTATCTTCAACAATCTAGTGAAAACAATATCAGCAGTTATATCATTGGGTCGAAACTCCGAACCTGGAAGCAGCATTTCGTCGAGCACATTCAATGCATTATCAACTCGCCCAGATTTCAGAAGCAAATCAATGATCACATTACGAACATATGTGTTTTTCTTATCTGGATCAAGTTCAGAGAACACAGCAAGCGCCTTATCAACCATGCCAGACCTTCCAAGACGCCGAAGCAGATTAACAGCATTCTGGGCTGTCGAGTGAGCCATTTCTGCTCCTTTAAGGTCTCGTAAAGCTCAAAAATCAAATTCGGTTAACTGGGTTCTCGAATAGGGAGATCAATAATGGCCTGGAAAGGAGAAGACAACAAACGCCGATCAGTTCCAGGGATAAGTTAAATCGTCTCGAACATAATTTCAAAAAAAAAAAAAAATTAAGAATTGTTGAACTGAAAGGGAGAGAGAGAGAGAGAGAGAGATCCAAATAGAATTCTCGGTCCTCAAATCTTCTTTGAAGTAATGGAATAGCAGAGTTCTTGAATTTTTTGTTTATGCTTTAGATTCCAAAAGAGAAGAAAGCATACTTGTCCACCGAAGTGAGAAGCCGGCGTTTGCTGCCAGCGGCTGAGCGAGGGGAGCAAGAGCAATTGAGAGAGACTTGGCGCCTTTTGGGCGTTTGTGATTTTAATATCTAGGGCATAATACTAATACTAATTTTAATTCCTTTTAGATTATGGTCCTTTTTTCCTTAGACCCAAGGACCCGGATTAATTTGGGATGTTCATTCGGTTGGATCGGTATAGCAACCCTAAAGGAGTGAATAAGTTAGAAGATATGACACAGTAGTTTTATAGTGGTTCGGTCAAACTCGACCTACTCCACTCCTCAAACGTCTCTTGAGAATTTGAATAAACAACATTCGAACAGAGATATGATCTCTTATTTCATTTTTCATTCTCGAAAAATTTCTCATTTATTTGCAAATGTAGCATTAAACGGAATTCGCCTATATATATCAAATAATTTTTAATAAATAGTTTCTATTTAAAATAAAAAATAAAAAAAAATATATTTTAATAAATCTAATAATATTTCATGAAGTTAAGTGAGGTTGGAGTTAGAGACAAGGACGAGAAATGTAATTTCTGTCTCTCTAACTCGATGACTCGATTTCAGTAGGGAGAAAAAATTCTCCCTTTTCCTCCCCGACTCTCTGTATAGCTAACACGATTTTGTTTCAGTTCTTTAGGGTCGTCCAAAAAGAAGGGGTCTTTTTACTTTTCTCAAAATTAAAAATTAATAAATAAGATAAAATAGAAATTATGGGCAGAGACTAATTTAAAGTAATTTTAAAAATTAATATTTCAAAAGAAAAGGCATTTATAACATTTTTGTAAGAATACTTTTAGTCATTGATTGGCTCGATGTTTGGCTCCATGTTTGTTATCGATTTTAATTATTTGTACTTACAAATATTATTTATTTATTTATTTATTTATTACAAGTAATCATGAGTCTAAAACTAATTAAAAGTTTTAAAAAATAAAATCTTGAGAATGTAATAAAAATTAATTAAAATTCATTTTTTGAAAAAAATAAATAAAGTGACATGCTAAATTGAGAAATTTATATGCATTAAGGGTAAATTTAATGATTTTAAAATATTAAAAAGTAAATTAAGAATTACCTAAGATAAAAGAATAGCCATTATTTGAAAAATCTATCCAACTTGGTCAAAAGATAACTTTCCTTTTTTAACCCATAGTAGAAAGTTTTCAAAGTTAAAAAAAATGGGGGTTATTGGAGGTCTAGCTTTTACCATTTTTGGGGCAAAAAGGTCATTTCATCTTTTATATCGTTTTAAAATTTTAAATACCATTGAAAATTATATTCTTACCATATGGTATATTTAACTTTAATTAATGGACAATTTTTTTTAATAGTTTATTAGAAGCCAAATGGAATAAACCATCTCTTATCGTCTCTTACTTAAGTATATGGGCAAAAAGGTAATTTACTCTTTTGAAAAACAAATTAAAATTAGTATATTTAGCTTTAATAAATTGAAAAGTTCCTTAAAGTTGGTCAAAGTATAACTCTCCTTTTTACTATAAAATAACAATAAAGAAATGTAAAATTACAAAATGGTACAATATGTCTCTACCACTATACTCTTTCTCGAACCAGATAATACTCTTTTAGATTAAACTACGTTTTACTCGACTATTTCTAATGACATCATGTGAACATAACAGGTCTTTTGCCTTGAAACCAAACGACCCGGTAAATAACTATTTTTGCTACACTATTTTACATAGTTAACTCTAACGATCTTTTCTCGGTGACGTAATTCTTGCCCTAAATATTTATCCGTCCCCACGAAAAAAAAAATGGTGTGTACAAGGGCATTATTGTATTTTCACTCAACCCCATTTAAAGCATCTTCCAAATATTATACTTTTTTTTTTTTTTTTTGTTCTTTTTGGTTCTTAGACATTTACGAGCCCTATTTCTCTTAGTTACAAGCTTCTTCACCCTCTCCCTCTCTTCCTTCATAGGTTGGTGTTGATGGTGGTTCATGGAGATTGAACCATTGTATGGCACCTACTACACAAAAACAATCTTCATCAGCTCACTTTCTCTCTCTCTTCTTCTCCTTCCTCCTCCTTCTAACCCTCACTTCCTCCCCTTCCATGGCGGCCGACCGCCACCGTCTTCTCTCCACCGCCTCCACCGCCACTGCCGTCCAACCATTTGAATCTCGACTCCGAAACTCCCCAGCGACGACCGGAGAGCTCGGAGCCGAAGCCCATGAAGTTCCAAGTGGTCCAAACCCTATATCCAACTAAAGACACAACAGAAAGATACAAACGTTTGCAGAGGTTTGGTGGTTTTAGTTTGTTTATTTGTTTGGTTTTTTTCATTTTATGTGTATGTAATAGCCCTTTATTTCTTGCATATATTCGTGATGATACTTTGGATTAAACTCATCATATCTTAGAGATTAAATCATATATTATACATATCTAAGAACCATTAAACAAATAAAAAGCATATAATATATGAAAGATTAATATAAAGCAGCACTGAGACAGGGCACAGAGAGAGAGAGAGAGAGGACCCTTTTGTTTTTGTCTTCTTTTCTCAAACACATTTTCCAATAAAGTTGATATGAAATATGATACCAAACTCATTTTTGGTTTAATTTTTCAAATTTTGAGGGCACTTTTTATCATTATATTCTAAGTTAGGGGTTTATTTTTTATAATTAAAAGTTAGGGGGTCTAATTTTTATTTGTATTAGTTTGAGGTTTATTTAGTTAAAAAAAAATTGGAATCGACTATAGTTTATGGGTATTTTTTTTAGTTCAGCGTCCCTGAGGTGGGGTGGGATCGAGATGAGACTTCCCTATCCCTGTTCTCATCTCTGTCACCTATTTCATTCTCTATTCTCACAAAAAATTTCATTTATTTTGACAGGAATTTATTGAATAAATTTTTTTTAATTTTTCAATTTTTAATATAATTTTTATTAAAAAAAATAATAAATTATCGACTTAATTTCTAAAAATTCAAATTTTAATTCTTAAATAATTAAAAAAAAATCGGGTTGCCAACGTTGCAAATCAAAGACATGCTTGTTGAATGACTGTAGGTCAACGCATTCCAAACGTTGACCTCCACAAAACGTGGAACCCCATGCTCTTTATATTATAAATAAAAAAATACCTCAAATAAATGCATTATGTAGCCATACATCACATAAATTTAATAATTTTTTAAATATAATCTTAAATTTAATAATGTTTGAATAATGGATGTGACGCTATTAACTTATGAATTATTATGATACTCGTAATATTAACGATGGTCATATATCTGTCTATCTTGCATTGGGGAGGGTATTATATCTCGATAAGAACTTTGATATTAAATATTTAGATAATAGAAAGAACGAGAAGTACAAAAATTATAAGATTTAAACTATAGTTTAACTAATTGACAGAAAGAACGATCTTCCAAACGATCTAAACGATAAGGGTTAAAATAAACGAAATGAAACTAAAATAAGTATGATAGTCAAACAAAAGGGGAAGATGACCCTAAAATGGCTCACACGTCGGAGTATGAGTTGTTTTATGGCAATCATTTGGTGTCTTTTTTTAACTCTTGTTTCCTCCAACCTTCATGGAAACACCAAAAGAACAAAAATTATAAATTATTTTTCCTCCTTCTTAGCCCTTCTCTCCTTAACTTCCTCGTTCAAGCATCGTTCTGGGTATCTCTGTTCCTTGCAGAGCCTGCAATTTGCAGTTCATCCATTGGTTGTAGGGGCCATTTGGTTTGATGTTGATACCCACAAGGGGTTTAAAAAGATGATATTTTTATGGTTTTTTGAGATTGTGGGAGGAAGATTATTACAATAATGGGTTGCTTTTCATGTTTTTCGTCTCACGGGAAAGCACCCAAAAGAAGAAAGAATTGTAGAAGGAAACAATCTGTTTCGTTGCATTCTCGCAGCCTTAAACCACAACAACAACATCATCCTGCTCCTCCTTCAGGTCATTTTTACTTCTTCTTTTGAATTTTCTTGTTAATTTTCAAATTTGTAAATCGGGTTGTGATAGAGATTGAAAGTCTCGATGAGGATGAGGATGGAGAAGGCTTCCCAATTCGATTCTGTTCATGGAAATTGGATAGGAATAGAGTAATAGAGATTGAGAATCTCGTTAAGGATAGAGATGGAAAAGGCATCCCGACCCAACCCCATTTGTGGAAATAGGGTAATGATCGTAATTGGAATTCTTGACCGAGATGGAAAGACATGTCCTAAACCCAACCCCATTATCTTCCCAGGACGTAGGAATGGTCATATTATGTAAGATCCCACATTGGCTAGAGAGAGAAACGAAACATTTCTTGTAAGCTTGTGAATGGTATCAGAGCTAGAGGTAGGTTTGGGCTATTGCAAATGGTATCAGAGCTAGATATCGGGCTGTGTGCCAACGAGGACGCTGGCCCCTGTTGAGGATTGTTGGGAGTGAGTCCCATATTGGCTAATTTAGAGAATGATATCTCCATTGGTACGAGGTCTTTTGGGGAATCCTAAAACAAAGCCATGAGAGCTTATGCTCAAAATGGACAATATCATACCAATTTGGAGAGTCGTGATTCCTAATAGCCCCTACATTCGTTGGAGAGGATAACAAAACATTTCTTATAAGGGCGTGGAAACCTCTCCCTAACATATGCGTTTTAAAAACCGTGAGACTGACGAAGATATCTTTGACCGTAAATATTCATTGAGCTTCTAAAAATGACCAAGTTTACATATATGTACAGATAATACAAAAGGAAACCAAGTGCAAAATGAAGCAGAGAAAGAGAATGAGATTGGAGGAAAGAACAACATTGCAGCAAAAACCTTCACGTTCAGAGAGCTGGCCACTGCCACGAAGAATTTCCGCGAAGAGTGTCTGATCGGAGAGGGCGGGTTCGGGAGAGTTTACAAAGGCAAACTCGACAAAATTTCCCAGGTACCATATTCATCGTCCCGTCTCCCGTTTTCCTCGATTGATAATCATTTTGTTTATTTTAAGACGACGCGTTATAGTGAGTATCAAAGAGTGTAGTTTTGGCATGTCACAGGTTGTAGCAGTGAAGCAGCTTGATAGGAATGGACTGCAA
This sequence comes from Cucurbita pepo subsp. pepo, assembly GCF_057944985.1. Taxonomy (NCBI): domain Eukaryota; kingdom Viridiplantae; phylum Streptophyta; class Magnoliopsida; order Cucurbitales; family Cucurbitaceae; genus Cucurbita; species Cucurbita pepo. The sequence continues at coordinate 13,836,053 of NC_141814.1, read as the reverse complement.
GGGAATAGAGAGTTCCTTGTGGAGGTTTTGATGCTAAGCCTTTTACACCATAAGAACCTTGTCAATCTCATTGGGTATTGTGCAGATGGTGATCAAAGACTCTTGGTCTATGAGTATATGCCTTTGGGATCTCTAGAAGATCATCTACTTGGTAATAAACATATATAAAACCTAACCCTTTCAATCTTTCATAGTTAGCTGTTTTTAATGGTGAGATCTCACGTCTGTTGGAGAAGGCAACGAAACATTCCTTATAAAAGTGTAGAAACCTCTCCCTCGTAGATGTGTTTTAAAACTGTGAGGTTGACAATATGTGCTAGCGACGGGCTTGAGCTGTTATAAATGGTATTAGAGCTAGTCACGGTACGGTGTGCCAGCGAGGATGCTGGGTCCCAATGAGGTGGATTGTGAGATCTCATATCGGTTGAAGAGGGGAACGAAACATTCTTTGTAAAGGTGTGGAAACCTCTACCTATTAGACGCATTTTACAACCGTGAGACTGACAGCGATACGTAACGAGCCAAAGTGGACAATATCTTCTAACAGTAGGCTTGGGCTCTTACAAATGATATCAGAGACAGTCACTGAGTGGCGTGCTAACAAGGATGCTGGCCCCCAAGGCGGTGGATTGTGAGATCTCACATCGGTTAGAGAAGGGAACGAAACATTTCTTATAAGAGTGTGTAAACTTTTTTGTCCCTCGTAGTTGCATTTTTAAAACGGTAAGGTTGACAATATTTGCTAGCGGTGGGTTTGGGCTGTTACAAATGGTATCAGAGTCAGTCATGGGGCGGTGTGCCAACAAGGATGCTGGCCCCAATTGGGTGGATTGTGAGATCCTACATTGGTTGAAGAGGGGAACAAAGCATTTCTTATAAAGGTGTGGAAACCTCTCCCTATTAGACGCGTTTTACAACCGTGAGACTGACGGCGATACATAACGAGCCAAAGTGGACAATATCTTCTAGCAGTAGGCTTGGGCTCTTACAAATGGTATAAGAGACAGTCACTGAGTGACGTGCTAACGAGGACGCTGGCCCTCAAGGGGGTGGATTGTGAGATCCCACCTCGGTTGGAGAAGGGAACGAAACATTTCTTATAAGAGTGTGTAAACCTCTCCCTAGCATACGCGTTTTAAAACCGTAATGGGTCAAAGAGGACAATATCTGTTAGTAGTGGGCTTGAGCTGTTACATTGATTTTCCATTATCATTTCAAACAAATGACGAGTTGTTGTGTTGGCATAGACCTTCCAGCGGATAGGAAGGCATTAGATTGGGCAACAAGAATGAAAGTAGCGTTGGGAGCAGCAAAAGGGCTAGAGTACTTGCACGACAAAGCCAACCCACCTGTGATATATAGAGATTTGAAAGCATCAAACATTCTATTGGACAATGATTTCAATGCAAAGCTGTCGGATTTTGGGCTCGCAAAGCTTGGGCCTGTCGGGGACAAGTCCCATGTTTCCTCCAGGGTTATGGGAACCTATGGATATTGTGCTCCCGAGTATCAAAGAACAGGCCAGCTCACTCTCAAATCAGATGTCTACAGCTTTGGCGTTGTCTTGTTGGAACTCATCACCGGCAAGAGAGTCATCGACGACACTCGTCCAGCTAACCAGCAAAACCTGGTCGCTTGGGTAAGCCGTTGAATTGACATGATTAAAAAAAAAACATTACATATGTTAGATGAACACGACTCTCTACCATGATATGATATTGTCCATTTTGAGCATAAGCTCTCGTAGCTTTGCTTTGAGCTCCCCAAAACTCAATCATTCCCTAAATTAGCCGATGTGAGACTTTCATCCAACAACGTATACGAACATATTTCATTTTCATGCATGCAGGCATGCCCAATATTCAAGGAACCAACTAAATTCATGGACCTGGCAGATCCTCTTTTGGGTAGGGACTTCCCTGTGAGATCTCTAAACCAAGCCGTCGCCGTGGCTGCAATGTGCCTCCACGAGGAAGCGACGGTGCGACCATTGATCAGCGATGTTGTCACGGCTCTTAGCTTCTTGGGTGCAGAAGCCACGCACTCGTCGTCTTTGTCGTTGTCGTCGATCGATGACCCTTCACCGGTAGTATCTGATCAAAATTTGATCAACCAATCAAAATCCAACGACGAGGAAATAGCCGAGGCACGTCAGCGAGCAGTCGCCGAAGCCATCGAATGGGGTTCCTCCTCCAAGCAAAATGCCGCCGCCGCGAGGCGCCGGGGAAGTTGTTCTTCCTTGTAAATTTGTTAAGAACAGATATGCACAATGTGGTGTTGATTTTACATGTATAGTATTGGATTCTCCACGATGTGACGATGAGATACAAAAACGGTAAAAGCGGGGTAGGGTAATTGTAGGATTAAGAATTCAAAGCTCTGACCTTTCGATCGAGATTATAATTATTTTAGCTAATGAAGTTACGTTTCGGTTGATGTACCATTACTCCTCGAGAACTTTTCAAGGGCCCAATCTGATGGTAATCGATAGTCGAGATTGATCCTACAAAGACGACTCCCATTACATGTGGGAGACAGAAATAGTTTCACGTGGAGTTGTAATGATCTCGTCGAATAGTTTCTTCTAAAATAAAGGTCGAGACGACTTCTTTAAACACCTCGACAGCTGATTCATGTTTATTTCCGAGCTCACCAATTGAGTTTTACCGTTCTTTTTGTGATTCTTATGATGTTAAAGAAATAAAACAAAAAGGGTCAGAAGGTGTAACGAGATTAAGAATTAAGATTATCTAGAAAAGAGTCGTAAAAAGTTCTCACAACATCGAGATTCTTTAGACAAAGACGGTCAGCGCTCGTTTCATATAAGATTATATAAATAGCTCATTTTAAACAAAAACAAGCACTAATTAAGATTTATATATATAGATAATAAAATTAAAAGATATATATTTTTAATAATTCAAGAATATTTAGTTTTTTATTTTTTATTTTATTTTAAAGTCAACGTAAAATTAGTATAAAATCAATTGGTCATTAAATGTTGACTTTTCAAACGCTTGCCTTTCAAGGAAAGAAAGAACGGTGGAATGGTAGATTCTAGAAAGTCGTAGACAATTCCAATGGTCCAGTCGACTTTTCCAATAATAAAGGCGCTTCCAAGTTCTACCGAACAAATCGTTCTTACGTTTTGCATTTTCTAGCCTAGACATCGCCTCTCCTCCGCGATCTTGCTTCTCAGGTTCGTCTTTCTCTCGCTTTTTGATCAATTTTGTTCTTCTTTTTTCGCATTTCATCTTTTGATTCGGAATATTTTTGGTCGGTCTTTCACAATTGTTTCTAATTTTCCCTTCACTTGGGATTTTTTGAATTTGAATCGGAGTTGGGGCTTTTTTCAGCCATGGAATTCTCTAGAACGCATAATTATTCAATGGATCACAATGCAGATCTTTTCTTGTATTTGCCCTATATTTTGAATTGGAAGAAGCATATGACGTTAACGATAATTTTGAGTTTCCGGTTCTCTTGATAATGTTGGGAGAAATATGTCTTGATGCGTTGGTGATTTGCTTGGCTCTGTTGTTCTATGATTTGCGTAGGTTATCCGTCTCTGATTCTTGCTGATTTTGCTTCCTTGAGCAATTGAAGATAATAAGAATAACTGTTGCTTAAACGCTGGAGTTATGGCTGAGGTAATGAAGACTAACACCTTTAATTCATTTCAATTTGTGGCTTGTGTTGTTTGGAAGCTGATTATGGGTTTATTTCAGGAGGGTCAGAAAGTCACTTTGAATGTTTATGACTTGAGCCAAGGTCTAGCGCGGCAGCTGTCCACTGCCTTCCTTGGGAGACCCATCGAGGCCATATGGTAAGTCATTACGCCCTGTTCATTAGAAAGGGATAGCCTGATACCTTGAATGCTAATAATGGTTTGATAAGCATCTGGTTTTTGGCTTTTATGTTATTCGTTTTGTTAGCTAGTCAAATTTAAAGAACTAAATAGTAGTTCATACACACTTGTTTTTGGAATTTGGCTAAGAATTTGAACTTTTCTTCGAGAAAGGTTGAGTCCATAAAGAACTCGCAAGGGAACAAACAATTTTTTTTTATGATATTCGTGAGTTTGTGAGCTAGCTCGCACCAATACCGACTATTTTCATAAGACAATTACCTGATCCCATTACATTTAGTTGCCGGAAACAAGCACAATTTTCAACTTCGCTTCTTGAAACCTTCACGTTTTCGTGCAGTGCTTGAAGTTCTGGATCGGCAACTAGTTTTTTTGAAAAACTTAAAACTTTGTTGAGTTGTCTATGGTTGGCTCCATTGAACTTCTACTAATGCATGCTAGTAACATAGTTTAGGCTCTGGCACTTTATTTCTTCATGATCTTCATTTGATAATTGATAGAAACTTGGGTAGAAAATTATTTCCTATTCTTTTGGCAGGCACACAGGAGTTGTTGTGTATGGCAATGAATATTATTTTGGTGGAGGTATTCAACATGATCCTGCTGGAAGAACCCCGTATGGAAAACCGATTCGGACGATAGATTTAGGAACGACCCACGTTCCGAAGGACATTTTTGAGACGTACTTGCAGGAAATTAGTCCTCGGTACACAGCCGAAACCTATAGTCTACTCTCACACAACTGCAACAACTTCAGTAATGAAGTTGCACAATTTTTAGTTGGTGCTACCATTCCTGATTACATTCTTGACCTCCCCAACATAGTTATGAGCAGTCCCATGGGCGCCCTCATATGTAAGTAATTTTAAGTAACCATGCTTCGATCTCTTATTCGTGTTCGTGTTCGCTTAACAAATATCATTTCTTGTCCAGTGCCTATGATTCAGAACCTGGAAAATACATTGAAGGCAGGTGCAGTTCCGATGGCCCCGCAGTTCAATCCTACTTCAGTAGGTCGGTCAGTTCCAACAGCCAACATCCCTAGATCATCACCATCGGGGTCGGGGTCGAATAACACTAGATCATCATCTGATGCCAAGCCACTTGAGATGGGTGCAGGGCCACAGAAATCAAAAGCAAATGGAACTGCTGACCCACTTGGGGATGCTCGTAGCAAGGTGCAGGAAGAAATTGGCCGAGAATTTGCAGCGATCATGGCAACGGGGACTCTGCGTGCGAGCGAAGCGGCAGCATTGGCAACAAAAAGAGTGATGCAGAAGTATGGACATGCTGCGGCCTTGTCACAGGGCTAGCTAGCTAAGCTAGTGCACATTTTCATTCATTTTCAATTGAAACGTTTACGGATAAAGAGGTGTATTACTTTTGTGTGGGTTTTAAGATGACCCAACAGCATTCAAAACCATACGAGAATCCATATCATTCTGTTACTGGTAGTTGTAAAACAAACTTTCTTAGTCTGATACCAGTTTCTGGAGATAAAGATTTAGATCATTTCGATAATAACTCCATTTTTAGTTTTCTGTGTTAGAAAAAAAAAAAAAAAAAAAAAATTGCTTGATTATTTAATTCATATAAGAAATATGTTAAACGATTTTGCTGCCTAAAAGAAAATAATTATCTAAGTAATGCTATTAAGATTAAAATTTTAAATTTCATATCATTATTTAATTTTTTAGAAATAAAATTTATGAATGTTTTTTTTACACGTGAGTTTCCTTGTTTTTTCCAAAGTAATAATAATAAATAAACATAATTTTTAACACTTATTATTATTTTTTTTATTATAAATTTAGTATTTTCTTAAAATGGAGAGTTACATATGTCATTGTTTAAAAATAAAACACTTTTGTCCATTTTCATTATTCAACTCGAGATTTTTAAACTTTTATCTATATTATATTGTCATATTTTTTTGTACGTTTATGGATTTAAAAGTTGACATTTTCATTATATTATAAAAAAATTTATGGTATGTAATAAAAATGTAAACCATAATTTTTAATTATTTTAAAAAGATGAAATTAAATATTTTTTTAATGAATTTAATATATTTATAATATTCTAAAAATACCATGGGCGTAAGATATTTCCATAAAATAGACACCTTGATATTTTTTTGTTTCTCTTAATTTAAAAAACAAAATCTTAATTATGATATTATTATTAATTAATAATTGCCGTTAGCATAACTATAAGGCGTTGGCTTCACATCTCATCATCATCTTAAAAAATGGTAACGAAGGATGGACAATTATTTTGATTTTGATTTTGATTTTGATTTTGATTTTGATTTTGATTTTTGATTTTGGTTGGTAATCGAACAGTGCAATTACAGCCTGCTATTTGATTCTATTCCGTGAATCACAAATCCCCCATTTTCATGTTTCTATCTGTTCGCCGCCCTATCTTTTCTCTCCTCCGATTTTTTCCCCAGTTTTTCAGAGGATTCGTCTCTCTCCCCTTCTCCAGAACCTTGTCAATGGCTGATTCTAAGATGCTTGACGATGTGGACTCCGACGACATTCCTCACGCTTTTCTCTGCTGTGTCTGCTTGTGAGTTCTATTCCTCTATCTCTCTCTTGTCTTTTGTTTTAGGGGGATTTAAATATGTTGGAATCATTTCTGATTGCTATTGTTTAATACTTGTTGCTTTATTTCAATTTGTTTGGCATGGAGTTTCCTATTCTGAGGATTAGGAATTTTGTTTTTTGTTCTATCGGTGCTTCATGTTTGCAGATATGCATGTGCGTGCCCTGCATTGTTGAGATGTTCTATCGATGAGATTAGGAATTAGAATAATCAGTTATTGTCAATGGCGTCCCGGAATTTGCCCTAGTTTTTTGTGATTTGAATTGGTAGTCGTTTTTAATGGCTGGAGGACTGAACTTGGCCAATGTAAATGGTAAAGAACCGATTTCCGGTGAGATAGCCTCATCTCGCCATCTTACTGCCTTGCGTATTCCAGAACCGATTGGCTATTTATTGGTTTGGGTTGTCTAGGACCCGCTCTAAACCCATATGTCATGGTTAAGATATAGAGTTCCTGAAGGTTTCAATACGAAGGCTATTCTTCTCTATAAAATCGTGCATACAAAAAGTTCCAGTTTGGGAAGCCTTTCCTCCTCTGGCCCAAAATCTACCTAGGTGGGTTGATATCTTGCATAATTGGACGAAATGTACTAGTAGTTGCCTTTTTCATTTTTATGCATTTTGTCTAGAGGTCAATAGTGAGGAAGACGAGAGATTACCAACCCTCTTTAATAGGTTGGGAGCTCTTCTAGTCCCTTAGGCCAAGCCCAGCAAAGATTGAACCAACCCAAAAAGTATTTTCAATTTTTTGGCCAAGCCTAGAAAAGATTGAAGCATATAAACAATCTATCCCAACAAGAAGCAAACGGTCAGAGGAAAAAAAGATGCAGTCCATCCTTTGTTCTTACTACTATTTGTTTTTATAAGTTCCTTCTTACATGTGTGGCTGATTTAAGTTGGTTGTGAATTGCAGGGATCTTCTCTACAAGCCAATAGTGCTCTGTGAGTATAATTAAATGCTTACCATAATTTTCCTTTTTTGAGAGTTGCCATCTGTTTGTTAATTTTTGGTTTCTTCTATTTCAGCTTGTGGTCATATTTCATGTTTTTGGTGTGTGCACAAATCCATGAATGGTTTTCGTGAGTCCCACTGTCCAATTTGTAGGCGTCCATATTATCACTTTCCAACCATCTGTGAGATGCTTCACCTATTGATCCTGAAGATGTACCCTATGGCGTATAAGAGAAGGCAAAATCAAACACTAGGTGAGCTTTCTATTTTCTGCTGTTATCACTGTGTAATAATATCTTCAATAGCTGCAATCATGGCTGTTAAAAACAAACAGCCATGATTTGCCAATATAATTTTTCGACTACTCGAGAATGATTTATATGTTTTAGTCGTATGTTTGATTAAGGGGAATTGTTTCTTTTAGGGAGGATGTTTTCTCTCTTTTGATGATTTGTAGACATACTTGGTCGAACTCGTTGTTGAGACCTGGTAAAAAATCATAGACACGATCTGCTTTCAATAAATTTCTTCAGAATTAAGTAGAGACCTGGTAAAAATTCATAGACATGATCTGTTTCGATAAATTTCTTCAGAATTAAGATATATGTAGTACAATTCATCTCGAATATCCTATAATAATTGAGTTCTGGCCACAATGTTTGTAAGACATTGACATATTCAATGACAATTTTTCCTTCTTGCTTCATGGCTTTGGTCATGATCTTCATTCATAGATTTGAGCAGCATCTCTATCCATGGCGTAAATGCGATGAATGAAATCTCATATGGAAAAACACAAATATAAATAAATCCCTAGATGTTAGGTATAGAAATACATTTGAGAGGTCAACTACTTACCCTATTTAGTGGGACAAATATCTCTTAACTTAAGGTTAGGAATTACACAAATATTGGTCATTCCTTCAACATTTTTTATGTTCCATATTGAAAAAAATAATTTAAAACACAAATGATTCATTACTTTATGCATTTGATGTTTATGTTGAAATTCAAGTGAATCTCAAATATATTATTTAATAAGTGGAACTATATTCGTGCAAATATAATTTCCTTAATGCAAATGAATAATGGTTCATGGCTGATTTTTCTAGTTTTTGGGCAGAGATATTTTAATCTTTTAGTTCACTTCTGTACCATTCTCTTTTTACTGTTTTATTCATTTAAATTATTCCATTTTCAGAAGAGGAAAGGAAACTTGGCCTGTTCTCTCCACAATATGATTCCCTTGCATGTGGCTCCCGAGCTGGTGAAAAGATTGAACACCTAGAAGATTCTGCTAATGGTGAGATGAATGCAAATACAAAAAATGACAACGTTGTTGCTGAATTAATATTAGAAGAAAATTCTGAAGTTGTTCGATCTGCTTCGGTTGAAATCCTCAATTCTCTTGGAGATCTTCACGGTCAAAATACTCAAAACCAGGAGACGGTTACAGTTGCCGATGTGCTTTGTCGAGCATGCACCCAATTGCTCCTCCGTCCAGTGGTTCTTAACTGTGGTCATGGTATATATAATCTCTTTTCATCCCTTTGTGGGCCTGCATTTTTTTCTATCCTCAATTATATACTAAAAGTAATATTTAAAATATCACGGTATTTCAAATTTAATACCATTCCCAAAATATCTTGACTTCAATGCCAGAAAGGTTGCAATAGAACTTATTTTTATGTTTACAGCATTTTGTGAGAGTTGTATCAACTTGCGAGTTGAGACACTTGAGTGTCAAGTTTGCCAGTCTTTGCAACCAAGGGGATTTCCAAATGTCTGTTTGGAGCTTGATCAGTTTTTGAAGGAACAACTTCCTGAAGAATATAAGCTTCGAAGTGACTCAGTACAGCTTAAACTAGCCGAAACTTTCAAGCATGAGAGTCCAACTTCCTGTACGTTTATTTACACTTGCTTAATTTATCAGCTTCAATATTATAGCATTCGTGATCTTAGATTAGTCCATTTGTTGTGCTTGTAGTGCGTGCTTTTCATTTCATGCTACTTCTCTTTTTTGCTTCTTCATTTCTAGTTCGTGTATTTTTTGCACTTCTGTTCATTCTCAACTTGTGCGGAATGAAGGTAGTTTAGTTGTCCAAACTATATATGTGTTCGAGCTTGTAGGAAAATTGCTTTGTGAATTGTTTGAGTAGGATGCCTTATCCAATGCATACTAGGCCTTAACATGGACTGTCGTAAGAGCTGGAATAGATAGACCATCTAAAATTTCCGGTATGTCTATATGATCATCGAAGTGATGCAATTTTCTTTATTTCAATGTTTACCTGTCTATATGATCAGGAAAACAAAACTTTGTACACATATAGGGATAGAAAATGATGGTGTAATTTACAAGTTTGTTCTTCTTCAATCCTTCGGATCAGTGTAGAAATGTAATTAAAATGCTTGATGGCATATTGTTGCTGTACAATAGTGAAAATTATTCATCAAGGTATTCTCATTAATACAAAATTAGGCTGTATAATATCAGTTTGCTTTATTTTAAGTTTATTATTTGCGTCCAGGTTCCAGTGAAGGGGGTAAGAAGGGACAGGGTCTACCAAGATGGGACGAAGTTGCTTCTAAAGTGCATCCTGCCGTTGGATGCGATTCGTGTGGGGTAATTTCCTTTTATTTTTATCATTCCTCTCATACTGTTTGAGATCTTTGTTGCTGAACTATAAAAGATATAACCAAACAGCGAGTTAGAATAATATTGAAACATAAAAGATAGAAAAACTGCAATACAACTTCAAGTATTCAACGCACATGGAACCTCCCTCTTCTTGAACACTCGAACTCGAGCCTAAACTTACTAAAAACTGTCTTCGTTCATTTCATCCCACTCCATCTCATTATAACAAACTCTTTGGTTTGTAGCCGATGCTATGTATAAGAGTAACTTTATGGTATCTTATTGAGTACAAATAAGGATATTTATTCAAGAAAGAAATCATTTGGTTAGTGATAGTACTCTCTTATTGTACACTGCAGATGTATCCCATCATTGGCGATAGATACAAGTGCGAGGATTGTTTCGAGGAAGTAGGTTTTGACCTCTGTGGTGAATGCTATAATACACGTTCGAAGCGTCCCGGTCGGTTCAACCAACAACATAGACCAGAGCACAAGTTTAAGCTTGTACTTCCTACAATGTTTTCAACTATGAGGTCGAGGATAGTGACAGAAATAATGTTAGAGGAAGGTTCTACAACCTTTATTATTGCTAATGATGAAGGTTCAGAAAGCTCAGAGGACATTGGCGCTATTCTCGAACTATCTAGCGATGCTCGTGAGAGCGAAGAGGACAATTCTGATGTCGATGTTAGAACTCAGACAAACTCCAATGACAGTAGAACTGATCAAAATATGTCTCGACCTACCTAAAATGTCGAAATCTATAGAAGACTCTGGTTCTTGGAATGATCTCTTACTCTGGTGTCTAGATGGTCTATAAACTGAAATTTCTATGTTTGTTCCCATGCCGAATAAAAAGAATAGGCGTTAAAAACTTCTCATCTTTGTACAGAATAGGCGTTAAAAGGATCCCTTATCTTCAATTTTCAGCTGCTTCTTCTTCAATATGTACAGACAGTGGACAGGCACCTCGGGCTGGTTTCTTGTTAAATAGCAACACCCAACTTCTGGTATGTATGCTGCGTTCATTCATGACATTTTCTGTCCAAATTTGGAAAATGAGTTCTTCTATAGTTTCTGGTGTGTTCTTGTGTCAAGAATTGTTTCCTATTGTGATGCCCAGGTAACAAAAATATTTTCATGCTTACTCGAGTTACAAACTCGAGTAATACAGCCTCTATATTTTCTTTTTAGTTCAAACGTGTGTCAGTAATCTCGATTGAGAGGACATGTTTTAACGAGTTGAGCTATGCTCAAGTTAGCCTCATCTCAGACAGGGAGGATATGTCCTACGAGTTGAGCTATGTTCAAGTACACATTTGATTATATTTTAAAAGTTATTCTCGATAATTTTTAAATGAAGTTTTTATTATTATATATGGTTAAAATTAATGGTGATTTCATAAATATAAAATTTTATAAAGTGTAAATGTTGGCATATTAGTAAATATAATACGTTAAGAGAAAGAATTGGAGGGAAAATTCTGAGGAGCTTGACATTTTGTATTTTGCATAGGTTTGTGTGATGAATGACTACAAATTTTGGTACATTTTAAAGCCCTAAATTTAGCTAAAAGCTTTTTTTTTTTTAATTTTTTTTAAATATACTTCATATAGTTTGATCGATTAAAATAATAAATCATATGGGTTATTTTTTAAAATTAAAATAATATTACAAATTTTAAATAAGAAAAGTAACATGTTTTTGTAAATTTAAATTTTGATGAAGAGACCAAATGAGATGAGAGGTAAGTTTCGTTGTCTCAAAGGAAGATAATTTGGATTACTAACTAAGATCCCTAAATAATCGCTCTTCCCAGTTCCCTCCCTGTTACTGAGGGAATCCTGGTAAGTTTCTTTTCCTTCCACTTATTGATATGCTTAAACTCAGCGGGTAGTCCCGCCTGACCTGGGGTCGCGTCGAGAACATTGTCGTTAGGGACAATGTTAAGATTCTCACTCACTCATAAAGAGGAGGACACAAGCTGAGGTCGAGATATAGTATCAATGTTGAATCAACCACCGTAGTGTCACGACAACAGATGCTGAGGACTCAATTTTAAGCCATCCCGGCACGATGAGGGTAAAATAGTAATAATATAAGCGGATTTAATATATATATATATATATATAGAAAATACATGAAAAGAGAAAAATAGAAAAGAAAATTGTATATGATTGTTTTGTTTGTCTGTTTTCCCTCCCCCGCCCACTTTCTTCTTCTTCCGCTCTTCCCTCTTCTTTTTTCCCTTACAAATTTTCAATTCCTCTTCTTCTCTTCTCTCTCTCTCTCTCGCTCTAAAACCTCTCTCATCTTCTCATTCTCTGAAACCTCAAAGCTCTGAATCCTATGACAAAATGGGCAAGTACATGAACAAATCCAAGATCGCCACCGATATCACAGTCATGGAGGTCTTCTCACAGCCCACCACGACCACTGTCCGCACCAGAGCCGCTTCCAAATCCCTCGCATTGCAGAAACTGCAGAAATCCTCCCTTCCAGACGCCATTCCCGACCTCTCCTTCTCCTATCTCCAGCTCCGCACCCGCCGCCTCGATAAAACCAACAGGTCCATTGGGGCTTCCGCCAAACAGACATCAAAACCTAAGAAGTCTGCTCGCAGTTCCAGTTCCTCCGTGAAAACGACCTCTAATTTGGACTGTGAAAGCCAGATTGTTGGCGTTGAATCTCAGGCTGAGAATTTGGAGTTCGAAATCTCAAGAAGGTACATTTCTGTTCTGTTGCTTCAATCGTGATTCTGAAATTAGTTAAGTGGATTAGTTTTTTTTTTTTCTTTTTTAAAAAAAAAAAATTGGCGAAGATTTCAAAAGTCTTTTGAAGAAGTAAAATATACTAAAGAAAACACACATATATGTATATGCAGATACAGTAGTGTTCAAAACATGCCCTAAAACTTCTGAACTTTCTTCTTCATAAACTTAGGCCTCTCTTTTACCTTCTAGCGGTTCGTGGATTATACATATTCTTTCACATAATTTAATCTTACATGTATCCAAACATTGAAAATTCTTCCTGTTTATTGATTTTGAATTCTGTTCTTGCTGGGATCAAGAATTTAATATGTTTGGGCTGTAGAGCTACCAATTGCATTTATTTTCTGCCATACGTTATTCAAATTTTTCTCTGCCGTAATTTTTGATTTAAATTGGTTTATTGTCCTTTTGCATATGGAAGCTTCAAAAAATTTTGGTAAACCACTCTGTTGCTTTGCAGTTCCTTGCCGAAAGATGTTTTGTTTTTAGTTTACATAAATTTAAATTGTCCTTGATTACTCATTCAAATTTGATAGATTTGGTATGTTCTGTGTATCATCATTTTCAGAAATAGAAAACCAGAAACAAAAACTTTGTCAGTTGTCAATTGGGTCTTCAATATTTTGCTTGATTTTGTTGTTCAATATTTTGCTTGAATTTAAATATCATTCGAGTCTTTTCCTCCTCCAATATTAAAATACTTTAGCCAATATAAACTAAACTGTTAAGGTACCTACTCCTTTATTTAACGTCAAAGCTTCAAATATTCCCATTTCTAACTATTTTGTACTACAATTACAAAGGAAGTTGTAATTATGTATTTGCCACCATAGATTCGGAGAAACAAAAACATATTAATAGATAAGAACATAATACAGCCAATTTCCAAAAAGAAAAAAAGTAAAATAGCTTGATACCTTAAATCGATCAAGACATCATAATTTAGATAAATCATCTTACCTATTTTTCCTGAACCCTTCTTTTTTCCTTTCTTTATCATGATATTAGTTGAAAAGAGATTCAATTTAAAAGTTTTATGATATTGTGTTATTAGAAACAATTATTTGGTATTCAGAAAATCCATAAAGGCAATGACGTTATATTCATTTGCAATGACATATCATTTTCACGGGGCCTAGATATGTCCCGGAACACGTATCATGGGATGCCTCTGTGTTGATGATGCTTTCTCTAGCTAACAAGCAGTTATTACAACTTTTTCTTTTGGTATTCTGCTGCTGCCAGTTGACACTGATTTTGTCCTATTAGATTCATTGCTTCTTTGCCACTAACTTTATGTTTTTTTTTTTTTTTTTACTCTGTATATCTAAGAGCTAGCATGAATGAGGAATGTATATACAGGCCCCTTGGTGATAATTTTGGCCCCTTGGTGATAATTTTAACTTCGGTTTTTCTTTTTCTTTTATGAACTACTGTTTTAGCTTTTAAAAAAAGTAAGATTATTTATTGTAGTTGTTTATTTTATTTTGGTTTTGAGTATTAAATTACCAAGTTAGTCTCTTTTGTTTGTGTGAAGTTCAGTCCTTTCAATTTGGTCTTATGATTTGGTTAAATCTCTCAAAAGCCTTTGGCATTACTACAAAAAAAAAAAATGTTTTGATGGTAATAGTCATGGGCATTTTTGAAAGACAACTAAATTTTATGGACGAAATTGAAAGTTTTAAAGCTAGAGAGATCAAATTGAAATCAAACTTAAACTATAAAGACTAAGACAATAATTCTACCTTTTATGTTTTACTTCAAAAAAAATGTGGCTAGAATTTAACAATGTTTTCCAAAAGTAAATTTGAGTCAAATGGATCACAAGCATAGATGGTTATTATTTAAGAACAAAAAACTAAGATCAAAATCCTTATGAACATGGGCCTTCATTGTTTGTGGATTTAAAATGACATTCAATTCCTTTGTACTGTACAGGGGTGCAAGTGAAAGCACGGCGGACAACCTGCAAAGAACCGTCACACCAGCACAAGAGATTGAGGAGTTCTTTGCCACTGCAGAGCACCAGCAACGGAGATCATTTATTGACAAGTATTTATTCTGCTCAAAATACTTCCTCTATAACGATTGAAGTTTTTGACTTAACATAATCTAAAACTGAGATGGTCTTCCCTGTTTAGTGTTAGTATTGAGAATACGATAGATGCGAGCAGAGTGGAAGCATTTGATGGTTGTGGAAAAACTTTCTTACAAGCCCCCCCTGAATGATTGTGTATAGGTACAATTATGATATTGTAAACGACAAGCCTCTCGATGGACGATACGAATGGGTGGAACTGATGCCTTGAGCTTCTCGAGAAAAGGCGGGAGGCCATTGCCAAGGAAGTGGTGGGAAGAGGGAAGAGGGAAGAGGGAAGATTGAAGACAGCCCCAGCTGGGAAGAGGTATGATGATACTACCAAACTATCTGTTGTGTGTGTGGAGAGAGGCTGGAAAATTTGCAGAGATGAGTATGAAAAAGGCAGTGTCCTTTGTGGAAAAAGTAGGAGTGAACACAAAGGGTGGGGGGGTCCTTGGGAAGGCCACACTGCTCACCTGCTATCCATAGGGTCCCATGGGGTCTGTTCTCAGCTCTGCCTTTTTAACTTTCCTCTTTTGCCTGTTTTTTTATTTTTTATTTTTCAAAAGAAAAAAAAGAGCCTGAGATGTTGCGTGTTGATTGCATAGGATGCCAGTCTGAAGTAGTTCCTTTTTTTATCTCATCTATCTTTCAACAACATTTCATTTTCAGATGTAATGTTTATCTTTCACATTTTCCCCTCTTCTCACTCTCATCCTACATTCTCTTTAATTCACTCTCTCCTCTCTTTCCTCTCTTTTAATGAACATGTTTTTAAGAACTACGATCCTCTGCAATTGTATCATATTGTCCACTTTGAGTATAAGCTCTCGTGACGATAATATTATATCGTTACTTTGAGTGTAAGCTCTCGTGGCTTTCTTTTTTGTTTCCCCAAAATATTTTGTACTAGGAGATAGAGATTCTAACAAAAATAAAATTTAAGATATATGTTGGTTTCTTTTTTTTTTTTTTTTTTTTTAAAGCAGAAATTAGGCATTAAAATTATGTAGCAGAGAAAAAAAAAATTTTTTTTTTTAAATGCCATGTTAGGCTAAAAAAATTAGAGAACAGAAAAGTTTTGTTCCTTTTCTAATTAAAAGCACTTTTAAAAGAGCATTTAATTAATTTTCTTTCTAGAAGCACTTATTTAAAAAAACATCTTTTTGGCAACCATTTATTTAAATAAAGGTATTACTTGCTTTAATATACTCCAATTTTAAATTAAAAAAAAAAAAAAAGTATAAATAAATAAATATATATATATATATATTATAAAGAATTTAAAAGGAGAAAAAACAAAAATGAAAGCAATAAGATATAAAAGGACAAAAGGGCAAATAATGAAAAAAAAAGAAAGTGTGAAATTAGTAAATTGGCAATGATGGAGATATGAATGAGCATTGAATGGACAGTACATTGGTAGACCACATAATTGGATTCTCCATCTTTGCCTTTCTACTTCCCCTTTCTCCACAATAATAATTTCTCACCATTTCTTTTTTTATTTATTTAATATTACTTATATTATATTATATATATTTTTGTTATTTAATCTAATTGGGCCTGGAAATAATATGGGCTTTTGTGAGTCGCAAGGCCCAAATTTAAAAAAGGGTACAATGGTCTGTTATTATATAAACTTCATTAATTACAAAGTCAATATATTAATAATTAACAACTTTATCAAAATTAAACCTTTTAATAATATTTAAAATTTAACTGAAAAAATATTGTATAATAAAGGATAAATAATAATAATAATAAAGTATATATTTCAAATTAGTCCCTACAATTTTCATAATCAAATTCTTAGCCCCTCAATTTTAAAATGTTTTAATTGTTTCTCCAAAATTTGAACTAATTCCATCAAGGAAAGTTTAATAGCATAGCAAAATAATAATAATAATAATAATAATAATAATAATAATAATATATATATATATATATATATATATATTCATGCCAGGTGGGCTCAGCTTTATAAAGCAACAAACTTCAATTCATTTCCCTCTACTCGTTTGGCCAAAAAAGCCAAAAACATATGAAGGAGGAAAACCGACGTATCCCGGAATTGGAAAAAATGAGTCCCCTTTCATTTCAAACCGAATCTCAGATTTCTCCTGAATCCGCCATTGGAGGGGACCCAGAACCTCAAATCTTCCATTACGAGCCTGAATTCAGTTCCGAAGACGATCATGACGAGTACGTTGTTCTGACGGACTGGAACAACACGAAGAAAAAGAACAAGAAGAAGAACCAGATCTTGCTTGAGGGCTTTGTGGAGGCTTCAGATGAGGAAAATTTGACGAGGACGAAGAGTTTGACGGATGACGATCTCGAGGAGCTCAAGGGGTGTGTGGATCTAGGGTTTGCGTTTTGCTATGACGAGATTCCTGAGCTCTGTAACACCTTGCCGGCGCTCGAGCTCTGTTATTCGATGAGCCAGAAATTTATGGACGACCACCAGAAGGTTCCGGAACATTCTCCGCCCGAGTCGGTGGATTCGGGGTCCAGTCCGATTCCGAATTGGAAGATCTCTAGTCCTGGTGAGCGATTCGATTCGATTCCTATTCTCGATATTGATTGGAAAAATTGGTAGTGTTTAGAAGGAAGTTGGTGTTTATGCATGGAAATTTGAAAAGAAATTCTCTCTGTGTGTGCTTTCCTGATAGTTTTTGAATTTTTAGTCTTCCGCTCATATTTTGAATTGTTGGTTTAGGTTGAATATGAGTGAGTTTGTTTATATTGGGTTTTGAAATTGTTCTCTGTTCAGGTGATCATCCAGAAGATGTTAAAGCGAGGCTCAAATATTGGGCGCAAGCGGTGGCTTGTACTGTTAGATTATGCAACTAAAGGAGCCTGCAAAATTGAGAGACTGTTGTGAATGGAGATTTTTCTAGATTGTTAAAGAAGATGGCATGGATCTTCTACTTGAGTTCGTGCTTTGCAATCATAAAATTTTCCATTTGTGGGCAGAGATGATTTATTCTGAAACTGTCTTTGTTTGGTCTGATTTCGATGATGGATGAAGAAAGAAGAAGAGGAAGAAGAAGAAGAACGTCTCAGGTTTTAGATCAGCCAATGATTCATTGGAGTTAAGAGTCTAATTCAATTCTTTAAGGTTAAGATATTAATAAATTGTAATAAGTAGAACATTGAGAAAGCATTATATTTCTTTCAAATTTTGGTTGCCTGTCTCTGATTATGTTTGCTGCTCTGTTAATTTGATGATTTTGCAATTCCAATCTTAGTTAGTTGAGTGGCTTTTATGCAGTGGTGGGAGCCCCATCAAAGCTTCACCAACAGCCTTTTGCTTCACACCTCTGCACATGCTGCTGAGGTACCTAACCTAACTGTAAAACAAAATACCATAATGGTTCTTTTGATGTTCCATTTTTTTGGTCTTGTTTCATATTTTTCTGACTTCCCGAGTGCTAACCAATGCCAGATATTGTGCTAACTATTTCTGTTCAGCCCACAAATATGGCTGGATGAATACGGGTTTGCTCGATGTCGCTGGGAGAGGTGTGGGAGAACTGCCTACTTCATCTGGGTTTATGATTGTTTTGCATCTTGAACTTGGAGGCATTTTCTAGCTTTGTATCATGAATGATAGTTTCTTGTTCATTTAGTTGGTTCTTCCTGAGTGCTAACTATTTCTTTCGATCCACACGCATGTCTGGATGAGTACCCGTTTGCCTTGCCAGATGTAGTTGGATGGATGACTGCCTTGTCTTGAATTTATGATTGGTTTGCATCTTGAATTTGGAGGTGTTCTCTTGTTCTTGATTGAGATGATCATTTGTTGTAAATTGTAGTACATGACTGACAACGATCGATGTGTTCTCTTCTTCTGGATTGAGATGGTCATTTGTTATAAATTGTAAGTACATGACTGGCAACGATCAATCGATCGTTTTTACTTTTGTTCCTTTCGTTCGTTTAGTTCTTACTTTTGTGGCTTACCGAGTGCTAACTATCTCTTGTCGGTCCACACATATGGCTGGATGAATGAATACCCATTTGTCCCATGGTGTTGGGATCGATGGGGGAAAACTGCCTATTTCATCTCCACATCAAATGAATTCCATCTTGAACTTGAAGATGCTTTCTGGTTTTGTATGCTGACTGATGGTTTGTTGTAATGACATGACTGGAAAACGATCAATCGATCGGTTGTTTTTTACTTCTTCCCCTCGGTTTGTTCTCATCTCTGGTTTATGGAAAGAGCAACAGATTCTTCCAAACATGTCCAATGTCTTTTAGGTTCTATCACGTGATACAGGGAAATGGAGAACTGCACAGCGGACAATAAAGATGATGAACACTACCACACATCCCAAGTGAGGCGAGGCTTTTTGTAGGCCATGTATGAGATTGAGGGGAACAAAGCTGAAAGAAACGGTTCATTTATGCAATCCTTGCTGTGTGATAGTGTACTAAAAGCTTATTCTTGTCGGGTTTTCTACGTTCTATTTTTAAGACGATTATCTTTCAGTTTTGGGAGCTAGCTAAGCTTGAATGTCCACCTTTGAACGACGTTCGTTTAATGATTGATTTATTAGGATATTCTGTAATTTTATTGTCGGGTTATGTTATACGTTTCTGCTTGTTCTACTAGACGGCTTTCAAAAGTTTGTTCCATATAAATTATGTCTTTTTGAAGGTGTTTTGATTGAATGTAGTGAGTGATGTGTTTTCTGTGGAGGGAATAAGGGAATAATTCTTTGGATAATTCCTTTTTGAGAATGATAGTTCATTTCTATTAAGAGTTGGCCAATCTTATTTTGAATGGGAAAGGACAAAAAAAAAAAGGCAATCATATTAATAAAATATGTCATTCTTATTTTAATTATTCTCATTATTTTAATCTCTATCATCATCTTGGGGTTAGAGGGGCTTAAACTCTCAACCTTATCTCAGGATAACTCTTTAAAGTTACGAGTCTTGCTACTACCCCCTTAGTGTGATATTTGGTATGTATCATCGATCGAGAGATTAAATGTTCGAATCAATGAGTGAACTTGAAAAAATATCAGAAATAAAAAATAAAAAATAAAAAAATTAAATGGAGTGAAAGAGGCTCAAACTCTTGACCTCAAGAGACTCTTTAAGGTACGGTCTCATGCTAGTGCTAGTCAAGAGACTTATGCGCTACCCAACTGCGCCTCCACCATGCCAGTGCTAGTCAAGAGACTTATGCACTACCCAACTAGAATGATCGAGATTAAATGTTTGAAAAAATAAAATATTAAAATTTGACCGAAGAATAATAATAATAATAAAAAAAATGAGTAAAAGGCCCAATAAGCATAGTCAATCCACGGCTACTCCATCCAAAAATGATTTGGGGTGAGAGAGGCTCGAACTCTCGACCTCAGGATAACTCAGAAGCTATGAGACCTACGCGCTAGCCAACTGCGCCACCACCCCTTGATGTGCCATTGTTATGTTTTAATTAAATAATCTATTACAGCTAAAATATCATGATTCTAAATCTTAAATTTTGTATCCAATAAATTTTTAAAATTTTAATTTACAAGATATTTCTAAATAAATTTAGAATTACTATGAATTATATTCATAAGTATAGTGACCTAAAATTAATTAATTAAAATTTATAATCAATTACTAATCACTTGAAATTAATAAAATGTTAAAATATAAGAATTAAATTGAAAGTTTTGGATGAGTAAGGACTAAATTTTTGTGAAAATAATGGGGAATAAAATATATATATTTTTTGAAGAAAAATAAAACAAAAGAAAAAAGAAAAAGTAAATTTAAGTGATGAAAAAAAGGAAAAGGAAGTCAAGAACACAGGGGCCTATTGGGTTGTTTGGTTTCTTGTACGCTTCCTTGGAAGAGTAAAAATGGTGTTTCCTCTGCTTACGATTTGAAGTTTCAGAACCTTAGGGCCAAGTCCACACCCTTCCGGAGCCCCTGGAGCTTGAACAACCGTCGACGATGGCCACCGCCGCCATCGGTACTTCACGCCCTTTCACTGTCTTGCTCTTTGTAATCATCAACTTACTTTCCAGCACCATCCTCGGCGGAGGCGGCGGCGTCTATGCTGATAATGGCGTGTTCAGCGTCAAATACAAGTATGCCGGACGGGAACGTTCTCTTAGTACTCTTAAGGCGCACGACATCAACCGTCAGCTTCGATTTCTTGCCGGCGTCGATATTCCCCTCGGTGGCTCTGGCCGGCCTGATGCCGTCGGGTAAGTGGAATCGTTTTTGTAATTTTTTTTTTCGGTGTTGTATGTGTCGATTGTGTTGTGGTTTTAATTGAAGGGTTCACTTTGTTTTCAGACTTTACTATGCCAAAATTGGAATCGGGACTCCTCCCAAGAACTATTATGTTCAAGTGGATACAGGGAGTGACATTGTGTGGGTGAATTGTATTCAGTGTAAGGAGTGTCCGAGGAGAAGCTCTCTGGGGGTATTGTTTTAGTAAATGTCTTGTTATTTTTAGCATGTTGTTTTTACTCTCGATTGATGTTGCGAAGGGGTTAATTGGAGTGTTTTTCCTTTGGCATCAGATGGAACTCACTACGTATGATTTGGAGCAATCCACTACTGGAAAATTGGTTTCTTGTGATGAACAATTTTGCTTGGAGGTGAATGGGGGTCCACTCTCAGGCTGCACTGCTAATATGTCCTGTCCATATCTTCAGATATATGGTGATGGGAGCTCGACTGCTGGAATCTTTGTCAAGGACTATGTTCAATATGATCGGGTTTCTGGAGACCTTGAGACTACAGCTGCTAATGGAAGTATCAAGTTTGGGTGAGTTGTTTTTATACTGCTTTTATGTACTCTATCGTGTAGCTCCAACTCAGTTTAGGGGAGTGATGAACGTGGGAGGTAACTTAATAGTCTGGAAAGATGAAGAAGCTATAGAGAGACTACCATACATCAATATCCTCTTAAACTTTGTCCCTTGCAAAGCTCAAAATAATGGGAGTCTTTGCGTAAAGAAAAAATGAACTCGAGAATGGCTGTCCAAGGGGAGTGCAAAATGCCCTTGTTCCTACAAGTTGAATACTGAGTATGGTATTCAAGCCATATTATTAGGCTACCAGCAGTCAGTGGAAGGAAAAAAGAGAATTTGGCACAATTTGAGATATCCACAGCCAGATGATAAGTGGAGCTTCCTTTGCCCCACCCCCACCATCCTACGTTAAGCCTCCTTATTTTGTGCAAATTAAAAATCTCCAGAAGATTCTTATCATAGTCTATGCACAAAAGGAAAATTTTCTTGTTAAGGAGACTAGAGGCAAATTTATTGTATGATGAAGGTACCCAAGTTTCACAGTGGTGACTTGTTGCTATGGTCATTTATGTACTGGCGAAGCTAAGAATGGAACACACCTTCCATCAGTCATTTATCTAAATCGTCCTCTAGTTCATTCTTGTGCTGAAATGACTATGCTTAATGAAAATGCTGAGCTGGAAGGTGGAGGGTTTGGACTGGAGGAAGAGGGCCCTTGTTGAAGACGTGGTTATTCAACAAAGTCTTGATTTGGTTAGCCTTAAAGAAACAAAATAGCACAACATGGACCGGAGGTTGGTTAAATTGATTTGGAGTTTCCACATTGCTTGGATGTCCTTTGAACATTGGAGTATCAAGAGATTCATGTTGTTTTTATAGGGTGCCCCTCTTTTGAATGTTCTTGTGGCTATGGAGGGTGATTTTATCTACCTTGCTATTTTGGTTGTCTACTCTTTTGGAATTAAAGGGTATGGTCCTAACTCTTTACATTTTTAGGAAGGTGTGTTGAAGAGAGATTGAATACCTCTCTCATCTTCATTGGGATGCTTTCTCCGATTGCCTGTGGAGATTTTTATATGCCAAAAGAGTGATGAAAAAATATCCCAGTTCTTCATGGGAGAAGGGATTGTCATTCATGGGGCCTTAACCCTTATGAGGGCTTCTCTGCCTATTCTTTCTTTAGTTGCTTGTTTAATCTTTCTCCTTATAGTGAGTCAGTGTTCTTAGCCCTATGGAAGGTGAAAATTTCAAAGAAGGTTGAGTTCTTTGTTTGATAGGTCATTCACGAAAGAGTGAACAAGTTAGATAAAATCTTGAGGAAGTTGTTCTTGTTGGTAGGGCCATTTGTTGCATTTTTCTGTTGGAGAGTGGAGGAAGATCTGGTCCGTATCCTTTGGAATTTTCAGTATGGTTAGGTTAGAGTTATTTTTTTGCAGCTTTTGGTTTGTAGGGTGTCAGACATAGAGAGTACAGGGAGATGATTGAGGTGTTCTTCATCCATCCACTGTTTAAGGAGAAGGGGAGATTTATGGCATGTCGGGGTTGTGGGTTTGTGGGGGAAAAGGAACAATAGAACCTTTAGGGTAGTATGGAGGAGCTGTGTAATGTTTGGTCCCTTGCTAGGCTCAATATTTCTATTTAACCTCGACATTGAAGGCTTTTTGCAATTATTTAAGGTCTTATTTTGCTGGAGTGAAGTTCCTTTCTTTAACGGAATTCCCTTTTGTGGGCTTGGATTCTTGCGTCACCCTTGTATTCTTGAATTTTTTCCTCAATAAAAGTTTGGTATTTCATTAAGAAAAACGTAGGTCATCGGTCAAGGATGAAATGTGTTATTTTACCAAATTTGATGTACAGTGAGAAAATTGAAATCTACGAATTCTGATTGCAATTATCAATGTCTAAGAGAAGCCAATTGCCACATTGTAGCTTTTGTCAACCTTGGCCTTCTGAGTTCCTGTCCTATTAATCTCTTAATCATTTCACTCAGAGCCACTTCTTTTAAACGTTTCTTATAATTATTTTTTTAATTTAATTATTCCTTTTTGGTAGATGTGGTGCTAGACAATCTGGGGATTTAGGTTCGTCTGGTGAAGAAGCACTTGATGGGATACTTGGTTTCGGAAAATCAAATTCATCTATTATTTCACAACTAGCCTCCTCAAGAAAAGTGAAGAAGATGTTTGCTCATTGCCTAGACGGAATAAATGGGGGTGGTATCTTTGCGATGGGACATGTTGTGCAGCCAAAAGTTATCATGACTCCGTTGGTACCAAATCAGTATGTAATTTGCTTTTTTAGCTCTCAATTGTTGCTTTTACTTATTGTTTGGTTTTCGTCTTTTTCCTATCTGTAGATTTTAATTGGTTTCTGTGGTCCTTGCATTAATTTGTTGGTTTTAGTTCTGCGAGTTTTATAAATAAAAACTTATGCAAAATGATATAAGATATTGTTTCAATGAAGCATAATAGTAGAGTTATTAAAATCTAATTTGAAAATGTTATGCTATTAAAGTAAAAATTTATGCTTTTGTTCTCCCTTTATAATTATTTGCAATGTACTTTTTTACTACTTTCTTATTCACTTCTTTTTGGAGTTTTTTACCTTTGAGCATTAGTCTCGTTTTATTTCCTTAACAAAAATTCATTTTTTTGGCAAGCCCAAAACTAATTTGTACAGTGCCATTGTTTTGTTAATTTTTGTGAAGCTTGTATAGTACACGACCTCAAATTGGAGTCGTCTTGACAAGTTATTTTGTAATTATTCCACTTTCTTCATCAACTTAGATTGGAAGGTTTCTATGTAGACTTTCTATTGGGGGAGTGACACCTTGTCCCTTTGCCCACTAGGTTGCTTGTTTCACTTTTTGTTAATGAAGTGATTTCCGTTTTTTATCCAGTCAATGATAAGATATGTCTTATTGTTATTTGTTTTTTGGTTGTTGAGTGCTTTCGACTACATTGAAAAATATGAATATTGATTATTTATGATTCAGAACCATAACTTTTTGCACTACTTGTGACTTCTTCTGTTGATAGCTTATTATGATTACCTTCTCTTTATTATGTATGTGATTTTTATCTTTGATTAATATCCTGTCATTAAATTCTAGGCCACATTACAATGTTAATATGACGGGAGTACAAGTTGGTCGTGTCATGTTAAATATTTCTGCTGATGTATTTGAGGCGGGAGACAGAAAAGGGACGATCATTGATAGTGGCACAACTTTGGCATATCTTCCGGAATTGATTTACGAGCCATTAGTGACCATGGTACGTGATAATTTCAGAGCTCCATCCATTTCAGAACTTTATTACAAATGTGAGATGACCATATTTGATTCTGTTGATTCTGGTAGATACTCTCACGGCAACACAATTTGGAAGTTCAAACCATTCATGGAGAATATAAATGTTTTCAGTACTCAAGAAGGTATGGAGCATTCTGAATCTGATGCTTGTAATTTTTTTGAAGTTCTTTAGGTGAAATTCTGTCTTTTTTTTAAACAGGTCAAAACAGAAGATTTTTCTTGATTAGTGTATTATTATATAAAAAAAGAAAAAACCCAAACAAAAACTTAAAGAGTGATGTTATCATTTGACCCAGAAACGAAATCAGCGAGATAGATCTCATCATCAGTGTACGAGTCATTGAATATTTTACGGGAAGGAAAGATCCTTAGTTTTTTTTAGCAAATTGTCTTTATTGCTGTCTTGGTGTACATGCACCTCCTTCTTTTCCGTTTTTTTTTTTTTTTTTTTTTTTTTTTTTTTTTGCAACTCCTTGGCATGGACTTTTGTCTCTCTTTTGTAAATTTCAGAGATCATTGAAATTTATTTCTATTATGAAATAGATATGCATGTATATATAATATATTTAGCCGAAGAACCAAGTAGGTGATCTTTTCCTATGCAACAGTTCTCTTGATATGTCTGCTTATTTTTGCTGGAAAGTTTGCCTATAGCATTTTTGGCTCAGCTCTCTACTGAGATTTAGTTATTACGTATTGTATTTGACCTGTATATTGATGGTGCTGTGTTGCTTTATTTGGTATATTGTTCTTTGCAGTGTCGATGATGGATTTCCTCCAGTTACTTTCCATTTCGAGAATTCACTCTTGTTGAAGGTTTATCCTCATGAATATCTATTCCAACATGTAAGTATGCTGGACTTGCGCTTCTGTATGTACTGACTACTAACCCTTGACCTTACTGCAAGAATAGGCGGTTTTCTGTTTCTTTTTTCTTTTTTTATTTTTTGAAACAAGAATGGGTGCAGTTCTTCTAGACCCATAATGTATATCAACGTTTTATGATCCAACTGATAGTACTGGTTTTTAGACTGCAATCTTTCTCTATCTTAGGACTTTTTGACACTGCTATTAATCAATTTGTGGTCTTGTCCTCATCTCTCATGAGATTTAGATGAGATTTTATTATTATGAATTTATTTACCTAGTGAACTTCACTATTTTCCATATCATTCATCCTATTTTACGTTCGAAAATTAATGTTTCGTACTATTGAAAAATAAAATGAAATGACATTGCGAGCAGAACAGTCTTGATGGGCCAGTCCTTTACAGTATTGCTTTCTAGACCAGATAGACATTTTTATCTACAAGAACTATTGTTTGGTACTTTTCTATTTTAGTTTTATTTAATGTAGTCCTTACATATTTTTGTCAATAGTAGTCAAGTGGGCTTGCTAAAGACGAATGTGTTGTCGTGCTTCTTGGGTTGTCTAAGACCTTGTATTTGCTTTTTACGCTAAGATGCTTTTGAACCCAAATAGTTTACTTTGTAGAGTTTGTCATATGTACTGAAATTTTGTTTTCTAATCGGGTTATTTGTCTCGGAGTGGTCGAATGAGTTGGTTTACTAATATAGACTTTCACAGGAGGGCTTGTGGTGTATTGGTTGGCAAAACAGTGGGATGCAATCTAGGGATAGGAAGAACGTTACCCTCTTTGGAGGTAAACTCCATAATTTGTCCGTCTGAATATTAGTTCATGTCTTAAAATGCTAATTCGCCTGCTATTGGCAAGAGGGCATGCTAACTTTTAGTATATCCATAATCCCTCATTCTTCTGTTGATTGTACAAGTTGTTTATTCAGGCAGTGTGCTATTAAGAGCTCTTGTTTACTGAGAACTTTATGGGTTAAAAATCATGCCATTAACGAAAAAAAAACTAAATGCTGCTTCTATACTGTTCTCTTTCTTGATGATATTACCTAGGTTTTTTTTCTGTTGCTATGACGAAGGCCAAGCTGATATTTGATATATTCTTAGAATATTACAATTAAAACAAGGGGTGAGGATTCAAACCTACTATCTATATAGGGAGAGTAATTAAATGCTGTGACTAATTTGTTCTTTGGTTGACCAAGTTAATATTTCTACTGGGTTCTACCTCAATGCTTCCTCTCGTTTGTTGGAGAAACGTGAAAGCATGTCGAACTCTTACCGGGTGTTACATATAATGGTACGAAATGTAATAATCAGTCCTTATAACACTTGACCATGGAAATAAAATGGTGTCGAGAAAGGATGTAGAGCGTATAAGTATTTGTAAGCGTATGTGTAAATGTGATTATCCATGACTTGTCGTGTGTCAACTCTTAGTTCCTACTGAATAGTGGATGGCTTTCTTTCCTTTCATCATGAAACTTTCATATATGTGTTAAATTAATTTAGCAAAAGGCGTATGACTGCTCTTATTTTCTTTGTTCTCATTTTCCTGTCATTTAGGCCTTCATTTATATCTCTTTTGCTTGCAGATTTAGTGCTTTCAAATAAGCTAGTTTTATACGATCTCGAGAACCAAACAATCGGGTGGACCGAATACAACTGTGAGTACAAAGTTTTTGCTTCATTGTTTTCGAAGTTATCGTTATCGTTGCATGTCATTACATGGTTTTTTTGCTCTTTTTTTTTCTCCCCAATATTTGCTGTATGTTATCTGAACTTCAGTGCTGGTCCTCAATTTTTTTATGATCGTCCTTTTTGTCTTAAAGAAACTCAAAACCCGAGTTTGAATCTTTAAATGTTAAAAGAGACCGATTTGAAGCGTAAATAATATCTCTTATGTCGTTTACTAACTAAACAAACATTTGTGACATCTTTGATAAGAAATTAATGTATGAATATCTGAGATTGTAGTTGATTTTTCAGGTTCTTCAAGCATCAAAGTGCAAGATGAACAAACCGGAACAGTTCATTTAGTTGGTTCACATTACATTTCTTCAGCGTACAGATTGAATACCAAATGGGCTGTGATGTTGCTATTCCTAATCTTGGTGATGCACTGGTCAGCTCATTTGAGATGCCTCGGCTAACACAAAATCCCAACAGCAAGCAGGCCCTACAGGTAATATTTTTAGAACAGACAGAATCAAGTATAGAGAATTCCTTAAAACGTTGAACTCATCTCAGTTGTGTATAATGAAGAGAGAGAGAAAAAGAAAAGGGAAGAGAGAGAATTTCTCTTTCAAAGTTGCTTATGAAATCTATCATCTCTGATTGATTTGTGTTTAGATTTGTAGAATTGAGTTGGCTATGTCTGCAAAAAGATCCGCAGACCCTCTTCAGCAGTATAGTTTCTGGTCCTAAAAATAGGAGGGCAGGTTGCCTTGTGGTGAACCCCAAGGGTAAAAATGTCAGAAATATTTATTCTTCTTGGAGCCATTGTTCATATTGCTCTCAAATTTCCATGTTTGAGAAGCTTTTTTTACTTGTATTTTTTTAGTTAGGGGTATTAATGTAATTTTATATCGCTAGAATATCATTTTTTTTTTTTTAATGAAATTTTCAAACTTTGAGTTTATTTTTTAAACCAATTCCATTCCAAACTAATGGTAAGAATATTATTAAATGTTTTTAAAGTATCAAGTTATCGAGTATTTTTATTAATTTAATTTTTAATTCGATGATATTTTTATTAACATCCTAAATGGTTCATTCTATTTTATGCATGTGCATCATGATTCTATTTTTTTTTTTCTTTTAAATATAAAAGTTTAATTTTGATTGTTTTGAAAGTTTCAATTTAATTTTTTTTTTTTTTTATCTTGATAAGTATTACTAAAATTAAAATTAGAGTTCTTATATGGATATATACCAAATTATTATTTATTGAGTTTTAACTAAATAATTAGGCTCCATTAAAAATTACTAGGACTAAATCGAAAATAAGCTTAAGTGTACGTGAAACGATATTTAAAGGTATAGATATTTGTCTATCAGGGTGTAAGGCGAGGAATTATTTTAAATTTTCATTTCCTTCACCTATTTCAATTTAAATCCCTTTTAAATTTTTATTTTATTTTCGCGGGGATTTGATGATAATTATTTATTCATATTTTTAACAAATTATTAAATTTGGATGGATAATTTTTATTTTAAATAAAAAGAATATAAAATATTATAATAAATTTAATAATATTTCCTAAAAATATATATAATATAAAGTTTTATAAACATAATTTATTAGAATTTAAATTTCAATATTATAACAAAAATCTTCCACTGGGTTGCACGAGTGAACGAGTTAATTATATATAATATATATATATATATATATATAATTTATTTTGTATTAATTAATTTTGGGATGTCAACAAGTGACTTCCGCCATTATCTGTTTCGCGGTCTTTAATATTCAAAGACGAGTTTCTAAAATTATTTATTTGGAGTATTAATTTGGATGAGGAAAGAGAGCGAGAGAAAGAGAGAAAAAACAGGATCAATTTCGGAGTTTTAACTTCGGGAATATGAACGAATCACAAGAATTTGGTCGAGGAGATCGTTGATGTTCTTCCTGATGAAGAACTGAACAACAATTTGTCAAATTGTAGATTCTGTTCTTCTTCTCGAAACGCCAACTATTTCTTAGTAAATCCATATGTGCATTCTCAGGTGAAGTACCTTTTGAAGATCATAGAATTGCATTTCGTTTTTTTTTTTTTTTCTTTTTGGTTCTGTCGTTTTGAACTTTTCGGTGATTAATCATTGCCTTTGGTCGGTTTGTCGTTTCTTTTCACTGTCGCCGCCTCCATCGGGTTTCGATCTCCTCTGTTTTCCGCGTTTATTTTGCTCGTCGGAGGAAACTTATGTCTAATCCTTGAGTTTTTGTCGCATTGTTATGTTGATAATTGCATCGATGTGATTGCTTTCCTGCGTGATTGAATCACTGTCTATGTGCTACATCGGCAGGTTTTGTGTAGGGATCATCACTGAGCAATTTGGAAGTGTCTGAAGAGGATTTCTATCGGTTTGCTGATTGAAATTTATCGCAATCATCAAATTGAAAGGTTGACGACGGTGGATTGCGTCGTTCTGAGTGTTTGGTAGGTCTGGAGTGCTTTCTAAACGTTGTCAGGGCCCTCGGGATGGGATCATGTTTCTCTGGGGAGCGCAAGAACCGAAAGATCGTTTATTCTGAGATCGCTTCCACTTCTCATAATGATGCCGTTTTTACCCGAAAGAGCTCCAGGAGGAAGATTACGAGAAGAGGTTGTCCCGTTGATGACGCTACAAGGGAGATGTCGCTTCATCGAGTTCCTGGCCGGATGTTTTTGAATGGATCAACTGATAATGCGACGCTCTTTACTAGGCAAGGCAAGAAAGGCGTTAATCAGGACGCTATGATTGTCTGGGAGGTTTGATTCGTTCTCTCAAATTTTGTTGATAATTTGGTGCCATTGCATGTGAATTTTGATGGTATATCCTTTTTCTGTTGAATGTTCAATATCCACGTTATGTAGAGTATTTCTGTTCTTCGTGTTTCAGGAACTACACATTTTAGAGATGTGGATTTGGTCGAACATCCTCTATTCTTGACGAGAATAGCATGTGAAGTTAGGGTCAAAATTTATGATATCTTCCTTTTAAGTTCTTCATGGGTAATATTAAAGGATCAGTCTTGAGATACCACTTTCCAAAATATATATATAAGAAACATGTTTGTTTTTCTCTCTGCGCTCCACCCTTAACTGTTATCAAATTTGTGGTAGTGCTGTACTCACTTTTTTAGTTTTAGTTTTTGTTTGGAGTTGATGTTATTTTTCTCTTTTCCTTCTAATGTAACTGTATATTTTTGTTATCCTATTTTCGTTATCAGGTATTAAGTTTTGCATTGATGTGATTATCGCTAATAGTTCGGTTTAGAAGTAATAAACGAACCCGCTTTGCAAGTTGAATTGTAGATATATATTGTTGTTTAAAAGTGAATTTTGTGCTCTGTGAGATCTTATTTTTCTGCATTTATGTTTTGATATGTTTTTTTGTTTCCTCTGAATAATGGCCTCTCTTCTTTAGAATTTTGGTTCAAAAGAAGATGCAACCTTTTGCGGAGTCTTTGATGGACACGGTCCCTTTGGCCATATGGTTGCAAAGAAAGTCAGAGATTCTCTTCCTCTAAAACTGAGTGCTCAGTGGGAATTGGACGCTACCAGAGGGAATGGGCAAACTGAGGCGAGATGTCGAGTCTCTCCACCAACGCTGATTAACAAGGACTCTGAAATCTCTCATTGTGATCTTGCTCGTCAGGACGGTTACAATGACATGTATGTCAACTTGAAAGAGTCTTTTCTAAAGGCTTTTAAGGTGATGGACAAGGAGCTTAAACTACATCCTCATATTGATTGCTTTTCCAGTGGTACAACATCAGTTGCTTTGGTCAAACAGGTGTTAATTTACGTCTCGTTATTTTCGATACTGTTGAAAAGTGCAGTTAATATATGTGGTTTGATCTTTTCTTTTTTTTTACCCTTCTTGTGATAAACAGGGTCGGGATCTTATCATCGGAAATGTCGGGGACTCGAGGGCTGTATTAGGTACCAGAGATAAATCTAACTCTCTCATTGCAGTTCAGCTGACTGTGGACCTCAAGCCAAATCTTCCAAGTATGCCTTTATTCTCACTCTCCCTGTAACTATGAATATATCTTTCCGTATTCCTAACTTGTCTGAAGGAAATGCAAACACTTTCCAGTTGATTAGAGAGTTCGGTAAACTCTCCTCTCCTTCTGGAACACTCTAATAGACAAAAAGCATAAAAATAATGAAAACCTTCCCTCTCTACTTATATACTTCCTCCCCTAACTGAAAATCCCTTTCATCGACCCCTGGTGGTCCCTCGCTCATGTCACAGCCTTTCTAAGTAACTTGTTGACTCTGCAATTCATTTATTGCCTCTCCTTGCATATTGATGGAATTGGGGGCCTAACAGATACTTGTCGGCACCTTTAAGAAATCACTTCATTTTTCAAGTGAGCATGTGTCCGACAATCGGGCTGATGAATACACGATATTCATTGGTTGGACGGAATAAAATGTTAAACCATCCATGCCTTAAGGGACCATCGGGAGTATTGGTGGAAGAGCATTTGCTATCAGTTTTCTCTGATGAATTGATGCTAATAATTGATATGAATTGAACATTTCCTTTTCGCTGAAATCTGTAGAAACAATATGCCATTACCTCATGAGCACTAACATTATTGTAAAGAACTGTTGATCACGTCCATAGAATTCTCTGTTGATTTTGGAATTTTGATTCCTCCTCTGAATAAGGGAACGAAGTGGTTCTGTTGACATGTTCTTAAACTTCGTAACCTGGACTCCTTGAGGCCAGCACCCTTTTTTTTTCCTGCTTTTGAGTTGGCTGATTATATGATGGTTACAGTGACTTCTAAAATTTATGTAAAGGGTGGATACACTATTTCATTATATGGAATAGTAGTAAGCAGCTCAGTCTGTATTCCTTGTTCTCTTCTTTTCCTACTTTTGGCTTGTCGTGGCTTGAGCTTTCCTGTTTGCAAAAGAGTTACCAACATAAAGCAGGTTTATCATTTACTAATTTACTCAAGTCCTAGGTTATTTTTGTTTATTCGTTTGTTTTTGGTGTAATGGTGTGGCGATCATCATAAAAATACCTTCCACTATTGATGGTTCAGGATCTCAAATAGAAAGTTCGTGCAAGAGTATTGTTTGTCTGTGTGTATAAAACCTTCTGTTTCTTCCTTCAATAGGGGAAGCTGAAAGGATCAGACTTTGCAAAGGAAGAATCTTTGCTCTTCAAAGTGAGCCTCAGATTTTTCGGGTTTGGCTTCCCAACAGTGATTGTCCTGGTCTTGCTATGGCCAGAGCCTTTGGAGATTTCTGTTTAAAAGACTTTGGCTTGATAGCCGTTCCTGACGTTTCTTATTATCATCTTTCGGAGAAAGATGAATTTGTGGTACTGGCTACAGATGGGGTAAGATGTCTAACCATTAACGTAGTGTCAATATTTTGATCATTTGCAGATTTTCATTGATCATTAGCTTTTTATATCACATTCCTTTCCTTTTCCTCATCCTCTCCGCGAGATCCAATTGTGAACCTGACTTGTCATTCAAAGGCATCCCCCTATGTATTCTAATCTTTTTCATTACTTATTCCCTTTCGCAGGTTTGGGATGTTCTCTCAAATGAAGAGGTTGTGGCAACTGTTGCATCTTCTCCAAGATCCTCTGCAGCTCGTAACCTTGTGGATTCAGCTACTCGAGCATGGAGATGTAAGTACCCTGCTGCCAAGGTGGATGATTGTGCTGTAGTCTGCCTGTTCCTGAACTCTAGTGAGACCGCTACAGCGATACCTAAAGAGCAGGTAGAAGCATTCAGAAATTCTAACATCCAGACTAATATGAAGTCTAAGAAATCGAAATTATAGATTTTGTCGTCGAAATATTCGAGGAACTCTGTTTCTTACAATTGGATTTTGTTTCAGGAGTTCACTGAGGAAATGGAAACTAAGTTCTCTTAACTCAGCTTTGGTCGCTATCCTCTCTACCAAAACCTTTGATTGCTGCTTCAGGCGCGTTTCGTCGAAATAAAAGATCTTCATTTCTATGATTATGGTCATTTTCCCTGTTCATCCTGTAAATCGTGATTGATATATATAGTTTTTTCCTTTTTGTCTTCTCTCTCCTTTTTATAGAAGAGAGATTTGATGGAAGCCTTGATTGATTCTTGTTCATCTCTCAGAAATAATATTATGTATAGATAGATAAAAGCTCTTTTTCCTCAACGTCTCTTTGGTTTACATTTGTTTTCAGTATTGAAATAAGGTAGAAGGAGGGCTTTGGAGGAGTTTTTAGAAAGAAACAAAATGGAAAATGGATGGAATATTATGCATGTATGCATGTATATGTTTAAATTAAACTTTAAACTTCAAACTAATTAAATTTTAGTAAGGGAAGAAATAGTAGTTAACAAAAAAGCACATAAAATCAAGCTTACATTATTGGTAAGAGCAATAATACTGAAAAAGTGGACAACAGTGCTCAAAGTCCTAAGATCCCAATGCAAAATGAGAAACATCTGAGAAAAATCACAAGGATCTTTCAATCAAGGAAGCTGCAAAAAATGGGGGTTTCTCTAATGAAAATATCCAAGAACCTGACCACCAACATTCCTTTTTATTGCCTCTTCATGATCCAAGATGCCTTCTGGAGTAGTAATCACAACATAACCCCACTGTAGAGCCAAGAGAGAGAGAGTAAAATATTTGGTTAATATAAACGAGAACTATCACCATTTATGGGGAAGATTGAATGGCGAATCGACTCGGATTTGAATGAAATATATATTAGTCAAAACACCTGACGTGTTGGAAGCGTTCGTATTCTGTAAGCTTCAATTTCCTTTGCCTTGATGTCCTGCCTGTGGGTGAGAGCCTTGCAATCCTTGATCCTACCTTGCAGCTCAACTGTTATCCTTCCAACTCGTTGTGGATCATGAACTTGAAAGTCATTGATATATCCTATATATAAAATTTGACGACTCCATAAATGAGATGCTTACAGAGTAGGATCACTAATACAAAATTATTGACAGTGATAATAACATTAAAGAACAAGCTATAGGCTAGGTCAATCCTCCTTTCTTTTCTTAAACAAGAAATGAAACTTTTCTTTGATGAATGAAAAGAGACTAAAGCACAAGCAAAACTGCAGAAGGGAATGAAACAAGAATAAACAAAGAATACAATGGGAAATCAAATACCAAAAAAATTGAAGAGACGACCCAACAAAAGCCTTCGAAAGAGTACATGTCAAAGAAGGATCCAATGAAAACGTGACAACCAAGTATCGGATAAAAAATCAACTCCCAGCAATGAGGGAGCGTCTGCCAAGAACAAAACAAAAGATCACATTCATGGCTGCACAAGAACCAAGACCACTGAGAAAAAAAAAAAAAAAAAACTCAGCACACCAACCAACCAGAAAGCTCCTCAAGCACCACCACCGAAAATAAAACCTTATGCACACCAACCAAAAGAAAAAAAAAGATCCCTATGCCTAACAACTGAAAGCAATGGTCTCAAGCAAACTTATGAATAGGAATGGAGAGATCGAAAATCACTCCAAAGAAACTTCCTTCCTCTATAATCATGCAGCTCCTCAAGCACCCACCGAACATAAAACCTTGCGCACAATCAGTAGACTTGGTTTTCATTTCAATCGATTGTTCCTCAGTCTTTAACAAAGCATAAAGATGTTTAAAAGTTGAAGGATCTGATCTTGGCTTGAATAGAGGTACAAAAGGCATTGAAATCATTTGGCAAACCATTCATGATGCATATAAGCATTTCTTAATCATCAACAGTCATTCTGATATTAGCAGGACAGTCCTTAAGATCTTAAGCACGTTGGCCATGCAAATCAATCAACTCATTAGACTTCTTGTTTCGGGTTTGTAGAGAAGATCACTATTTAATAATATGGAATTGAGACCAAAAAAAAAAAAAAAAACTTGGTCTCAAGGAAAACCGAAGTGTCACGAGATGTGACAGCCAACAACCAGCGACAATAGAGGGAGACATCATTGAATTGATGAGAGCCCTGATCACAAGATCTTGAGCGATCCAATCGCCATACTGTGGATTGATATTTGTGGCAAGCTTGCCATCATCATCCCAAAGAAACTAAGATGGAATTGGGCAAGATCCGTCAATAAACCCAGATAATTTATGAGCCCGAAAGATAGGTAAGATCTGATGATGCCAAAGAGACAAATTGATGGAGTCGAGTTTGATAGGCACGAGATTACAAACATTTGACAGAAGACGAATGAGGAGAGAATTTCGATTGAGGATAGAATCGGTGGTAGTGGGAATGGTAGCAGTGTGGAAGAAGAAGGTGAAACGATCAATAATACTCTTGCGTATTATTAATGGACACTTCAACATGTTTATAAGAGTAATTAAGCTCGACAATATAGAGGAACATAATGAACATTACTAACAACAATTTGTTTCAAACAGAAACTAATTACTACATGATAAAGCACAATACAAGTACATATAACATCAACCATGAAGAAAAAAAAGATACAAAATGATTACAAAAAAAGCTCAACATGAAGGCAATGGCAATATGAATCTGTCAATTGCAGGCACTGGAGCAGAAATACCATGTAATTAATAAGGCCTAACAATACTGTAAAATCCAAGTTAGTCCCGCACCCAGAAAGCTAAGAGAAACGTAAGTTTTACCATGATCTTTCATGACTTTAAGGAAGGAAGACATAACAGAAGAAATGGGTTTCAGTTCCACCGTAGCTTTTCCCCTCCTCTCAGCATTGACAATCGCTCTTAATGCATCGTTCAATATCCTCCTACCCATATCTTAGAGTACACGAAAAGTCACAAATCCTGAGACCAAATTTCCTCTATCATGGCGTTTTCCTACGTTACCGATAAAATTCTGACACAAGACTCGTGGAGAAGAAATTTCGAAATGGAAATTGATAGTGATGTTACCTGCGACCTATTTGAACCGGTGAGGCAGAATAGAAAACGACGGCGCGTTTGGCTCAGCCCTAACTCGAGATACAACTCCGAACTGCGGTGGAAGAAATGGAGGCGGTGAGGCAGAAGAGGAAACGACGGCGCGGTTGGCTCAGCCCTAACTCGAGATACGACTCCGAACTGCGGTGGAAAGAAATGGAGGCAATTTCCAGATGTGGGGGCAATTTTCAAAACTATAAAATTTGGAAAAATAGTCCTTTTTTATTTATTCCAATTTTACCCTTCATTTTAAATTTTTTTTAATGAGTTTTATTGTAAAATTTCATTTTAAAAAAATTACTATATGCTTTTAACAATTCAAAATTAATAATATTTCATACATTTTGATGTTCATTTTTTTTTTTGGGTTAAAATTTGTGAATTGCCTAAACATTTAAGCCTTTTTTGCCCTAAGAGCGATTGGTCGTGGGGTTATTTAGATTAGGTGATTAAAGAAAGCTTGGGTCCAATGGGCTAGGACTCGATTGCTCATGGATTCGCCAACCTAGGCTCAATCGAACCCAAACTCGCCTCCCAAAGAACATATGGCTTTAGTCATTCCTCTTCTAGTAATTATCTTCGAGATATATTTCATAGAGCTTAATTTTATTCTAACACTTTATATAGTGTTTACATTTTATGGATAAAATATATTTTTTTAAAATTTTAGCTAAATTAAAATTTGAGGACTAAAATTAAAGGTTATATTAAAATTTCTATTGAAAATATACATTTTTTGAAAGCAAAATAATTAGACAATTAAATATGAAATTCTTAAATTTAAAATTTAAAAATTTGAATGTTAAATGTTTGAAATATCTATTTTAGTTCTTAAATTTTAAAACCATATTCAAATTAAAAAATTATTAAAATAATATCAGCTCCAAATTTTTATTTAAAGCACGACAGGTAAAAGCTAAAATAGTGATTTATTATTTTTTATTATTATTATTATTTTAAAATTTGGCGAACTTACTAAATATTTAATAATTATTTATCAGAACTGAAAAGCTAAAGAAATATTAACCTCAACCGGCCGTTGATTGGTCTGTCACCATTGTTGCGTCACCCTCTTGGTGAAGAGAATTTCCGAAGCCGCGTTTGTGTGAATTCAACGATCTTAAAATTTGGTTTAACCAAAAAAAAAAAAAAAAAAAAAAAAAAAAAAAAAAAAAAGAGGTTAAGAGAGAGAAAGAGAGCTTTAACAACAAACGTTTCGCGCGATCTCTCTCTCTATATGAGAAATTTGCGTTCTCCTCGCATATGCTAGCATTTCGAATTCCGTAACAGGTAAGATCGGAGAGAGATCGAATTTTCTGGAGGAGAGTTTAGAAGCCTACACGATTCTGAATCCATGTTCGTTTTCAGTGTGTTTGCCTGTTTATTTTGAGTTTTTCTGTTGCAGTTGCCGCGGTGTTGGATCTAGCTAGCCCGTTTTACCGTCGGGGGAATTCTCGTCGAGCTAATTCTTCCTTGAATGCTCGGCTCTGGAGGCGTGTAGATCAGGTGGGTTTTGTGATTTGAGTGGATTCACGCTAATTTCTTTTCATGCTTTAACGACTGCACTCAGTGAAGCTGAATTTGGGTTCTTACTCTCACCTATTGACATCGAGCTACTCGATTTTGTTTTTGGGAATTATGATCTTGTTACATTGCTTTGATGAGGATCTCTGAAATTCTCTTTTTGTTGTCTTTGAAACCGTCGAGTAACGAGGTGTATTGATAAGATCTGACTGAATTTTATTTTGTTTTTTATGGATCTACGGTTTGGGTTATTTTATTTTATTTGATTTATTTTTTTCCTTTTAACTGATTGGGCCGGGTTTTTGGCTTTTAACATCTGTTTTGAAGGTGGGGATGGAGATTAGACTCTATGCTCATTGTGTTTTTTTGAATGTGGGAACGATTGAGAATGTATCGTTATGGATCTACGAATGCCCTGCGTAGTTACTGTAGCAATTGTTTATGATTATCCTCCAAGTTGGTGAGATTGTGTTAATAAGAGAAACATGATCTTTATTCCGATTTGACTTACGGCAATTGCATTGTATAATGTTGTTTATCTGTTCTCAATGTGCACCATCGTAATCTTAAGAAACATAACCTTCATTAGCTGAAGTTTGTATTGTTTATAAATTGTCTGTTGGTTACTAATTTTTAATTCGTTGGGGATATTGATTAGGTCTCTTGGATTTCATTTCATTACGCAGGGTTGGCTGTACTTTTTTGGTTTAGAGTCAGTCTGAGCAAGCAATAGTTTTGCGGTAGGCTGATGAAGAACGGAATGATAGAATGCAGTGTTTGTCACTCCAAGTTGGTTTCACCCACTACAAAGGGTATATCCAGGGCATATGATCGACATAAGAACAGAGTATCATCTAAGCAACGAGCCTTAAACACCCTCTTGGTTGTTGGTGACTGTATCTTGGTTGGTTTGCAGGTGATTGTCATCTCTGACCTATTGCTTAATTTACTTTTCTATGTCGTGAATTCTCAGTAAAATGTAGTGATGCAAAAGATTTATCTGTTTTTTTCCCTTCCTTTATGAAATGGTTTT
Source organism: Cucurbita pepo subsp. pepo (assembly GCF_057944985.1). NCBI lineage: Eukaryota > Viridiplantae > Streptophyta > Magnoliopsida > Cucurbitales > Cucurbitaceae > Cucurbita > Cucurbita pepo. The sequence continues at coordinate 13,796,953 of NC_141814.1, read as the reverse complement.
GTGCAATACACGCTGTTGTTTTGTCCCAATCACCAGCTGCATCCCACACTGCAAAGCCTACTAATTACTATTATTTCTTAAGCTTAATTGGACCAGCAAGACACCTCGACAGCCTTTATTCAGTCTTTTTATTCATGGTTGTCCTTCTGTTGGTCCAAGTTGTTGTCATTGTCCACTATCGTTCTCCTCCATTATTCCTTGCCTCTCTGTTGCTAGTTGCATCCCACACTGCAATGCCTACTTATTACATCCCACACTGCAAAGCCTTCTGATTACTATTATTCCTTATGCTCAATTGGACCAACAAAACACCTCTTCTTCTTCTTCTTCCTTTCTTTTTTTGCTTTCCTCCTCCTCCTCCTTCTTCAAGACCTTTGATCTCTACTTGGACCCGATGAAAAAAATAGCATCACTTTTTATGGATTCGTTGAGAATGATTTTGATCTAGTTCATAGCCTATTAGAAGAAAGCATTTTGTTGGGATCTTCAAAGATAGAAAAAGATTGCAGTCAATTTTTCTATATTTTTGCAATATTTTTGCATTCTTTATTATCAAAATCTAATGCCTTCTTGTCCAATGGAATCATCTAATGAAGTCTCATGAGACTACCCTCACACCGGTTATAAACAAGCTCAAGCAACAATTTTACGAATATATTTTTCTTTAAGACGAAAAATTAGTTCAAGGTTTACCATATTAAATTTATCTTGTATCGTTCAAATTCCCCTTTGTGTATATGCTTCCTGGATATGTATCTCTCAACAATTTCGTGTCCTCCCTTTTAATTTTTATCAGTGTTGCTCTCATCAACTTTCTCGAATGATATGTCTATTTTGCTATTAATGTGTTCAACCTTCAGAAATTTTTGCAAATAGCAATTATGAAATGTAATAATTGCTTTAGCACAACTGCCTCTATACATTGATGGAACTTATCTCACTGAGTAAAATTCAGTAAGTATCAATTTTTATGTAGAAATCAACTCAATCGTTTCTTGTCAAACCATAGAAAGAAAACACTAGATGACAATATTTTGTTTCTGGTATTCAAGATTGAGATATTTTACAGTTTACATGGAAGATTGCCCATAATAACAGATAAGCAGGTGCTCCCACCGACCCCCACCCTCCCCCCCACACGAATCTTCCTTTTCTTGTTTGATGCTACTTGGACTTTTGTTGATAACTGTTTAAAAAGGTCAAGTTTTCAAGTGAACTATCGTTTTTAAATGTCTAACATTGGTTCATTTTCTTTGACAGCCTATATTGGTTTATATGTCCAAGGTGGACGGGAAATTCAAGTTCAGCCCAATTAGTGTTAACTTTTTGACTGAGATTGCAAAGGTTCTCTTTGCTGTTGTTATGCTGATAATCCAGGTACTTATTGTCTTGGAAACTGGAAATATATCTGAACAGTTTTGAGCCTACAGTGCTCAGTTTGAATGGATATCTCAATCGTGCTCACTTCAGTTTATACATTCACTAATTCTGTCTGTTTGCAATACAAAAAATTATTTCTTTTAATGTGGTGGGTGATAAAAAAAACACAAGTGACTTTCATTTCTTTCTCAAATGAAAGTTGTTTTGATAAAAGAATCACACAAGTGACTTTTGAACTTTTCTGCTTGTTTGGGTGCTTTTGTGGGAGAGAAGAGTAGGCAAGGGAGAGACTTTATATTTTATAATCCTTTTGCAATCGTTAATTTTATTGTTATATCAGTGAGTGTCCAGGTTAATTTTATTGTTATATCACTGACATACGATTTTAAATGAGTTGCTTTTGGTATAACTTTGGAATATTTAAATTTTTTCATCTAAATTCTCGTGAAAGCATCCATTGAATTTCTAGATTGAATTGCTTCCAAAAAGACCCTATGGCCTATGCATCTGGCTTAATTTTAACTCTTACTATGAATTCTGCAGTCTAGACATCAGAAAGTTGGGGAAAAGCCTCTTCTCTCATTATCAACATTTATGCAGGTTACTTTTCTCACATGACCATTTTCTAATTAAGTACCAATAGTTGCTATCGAATATAATCTTTATGCCTGACTTTCTGAAGTAAAATATTTTAGATTTACATGAATTGAGATAGATTTTGCCATTATTAATGGGGTAGGGAGGTTGGAGGTATTGATTCTACCCAAAGTGAGATAGCATTCTAGTGCTAACTATTCTTTGCCAGTTAGGTTAACTACTCTGCAACGCAACATACTATGTGATTATTCATTTATTTATTCTCATTTTTAAAGAAAAACCATACTTGCGTTGAGTAAATGAACAGATTTACTACCCAACAAAAAAAGCGGAATTCCTAGCCAAAAGCAATGGGAAAAGCCAAACCAACGAACACTAATTAGCAACACACCAACTGTTGAGATAATAAGAAACAAAGGACAAATACAAAACTCCCTTGCACAGATGTCCGTCCATAAGGGGGTGTTGAACCTAGACGAAGACCAAATCTTCCTTCAAGACAACTCCACACTCCTAAGATCCTTTGATTTGTCTAGAGCCAAATGTTCCAAGAAATAACTAAAAATGTGATACTTGGAAATCTTATCTAATGGCGCTTCTCTAAGCTGAGGGTTTGGAATTTAAATGTTGGTTTGAACTTAGTTTGCTTAGTTTTCTTTTTGAAGCTTATGGATTCTCCAGATCATTTAATTTGTTTACCTGTGCTAAGAGGTTTTACTCTCTTTTACGGACAGACACTTCTACTTGAGGGTAGTAGTTTTTTCTTTTTAACAATACTTCATAATGTTTCTATAGATTATTCTATTGTTTCTTTTTCCTTTTTATTTTTTAGTTTCTGGGCTTTCTTTAGGTATATTCCAATCACGTCTTATTTCCTTTTACAGGCAGCCCGTAACAATGTGCTCCTCGCTGTGCCAGCATTTCTCTATGCAATCAATAATTACCTAAAGTTTACCATGCAGGTATACAGTTCATATTTATGAAAGAGTTGTATTCTTTTTACTGGATACATCTTGGACTTACTTTTCATTGTTGGATTACATTGTTCACATATAACCAAGGTATTAAATTTTTGTTGGCATTTTCAACATTTTCATCCATATTTTCAAATATTTGTAAGGTTTGACATTGACATAAGGGGTGAATCAACATTTCAATTATATTGTAAGAAATTGATGAAATATTTAAACAAAAATAGCAACAAAATGCAACTAATGTGAATACAATATTAATAATTACTATTTTAACTCATTTAAAATTTTTTAAAGGTTTTCATTTATTAATTTAACTATTTTTTGAATTTTTTCGTTTCTAATACTTGTATAGAAATATCCATCAACACTGCCATACTATCGATATTTTCATAAAATTGAGACCTCGAATTTTCGTTGATGTTGACATTTTTAACCTTGCTTACTAACCATGTTACTCTCGATGCAGCTATATTTCAACCCCGCAACTGTGAAGATGCTTAGCAATTTAAAGGTATTTTGTGAATCAGTCAATTATTGTTGTGGTAGAGTAACTGCGATGACATGTCTTAGCTCATCTGTTGGTGACTCTCTTCTGATGCGCTAATTCTCCCATCTTTACCTAAATGTTCTCAGTTTCTAGTACATTAATTTGGTTGTTTCTGATGGAAAATCATACACTCAAATGCTTTTGAAGTCAATAATACAATTTTTGGTGGGTGAATACATGAGTTTCTTGACTTTATATGTTGTGCACATAGGAAATGATCGTGAAATATTAGTTGATGTGTGCTTAAGTTGGTTTGGTATCCACAGTAATTGGTAAATGAGTGCTTGCAGAACCGTTTTTTGTGGAATTCTAGTTGACGAATTCTAGTTGACGTGTGCTTTGACTATAATGTCTGTTGCATCATCATTGGCTTGTTCTTGTGGTGGACTTCTGTAACATTTATTAGATTTTTTTAGATATATACGAGTGTATGTATATATTGTATGCTTGTATAATAATGCAAAAACGATGAATTCTTGTGGAATTGGTGGTTTGGTACAATGTTTTAACATCTGTTTGAAACATTGTTGGTTTGTGTTTGTTGTTAGACTTCTATAACATGTATCAGGGACTTTAAACATGTTCTCACCCTTGCATATCATATTCTACTCTTACTTTTATAATGGTACAACATGATTTATCATGGTAAAAAATATAAACGTATTGGAAGGAAAAAAGTTCTATGATGTGCATCAAAACACTGTAGGAAGGGGAAGTTTTCTCTTATAACTCTTTCATCTTCCTTCTGTTTATACCTATCGTAATTACTTTGCAACGAATGGGCCCAGCAACTAACTATTATTTTCTTTCTGTGCTAACAGTAGGCTAGTACTCTCCAAGGATCATGTTCATGCACTCTTCTAAGTTTGGTCGAGGTTTAGATACTAAAAATCGTTGCTGGATTCTGTAAAACATTGACACAGACTGAGAAGGATAATTGAGTTAGCAGAAGTTAGGATTGTAATGGTCTCTCTTAGCCACATAGGGTGACGAGTCTAATTGAAAATTCTCTAATTGTGCTTCCCTTAACCTTAAAACACAAACATCTCATATAATTTTCCAAGAATAATATTTTGATTGATTGTGTATGTTCAGGTTTTGGTCATTGCTGTCTTGCTAAAGATTATTATGAGACGGCGGTTTTCTGTAATTCAGGTTAGTATATTTCTTCTGCCATTTTTGCCTGCTCAAGGTGTTATGTAACTGTGAACTATTATGATGTAGGGTGGAGAAGAAGTGTCCTAAGTGTAGGAATTTATTAATTATTATTTTTTAAACAAGAAATTAGAATTTTATTGCTATAATGAAAAGAGACTAATGCTCAAAAGATATAGAACAACACAAAGGAATATAAAGAAACACTAAGAAGGATTACAAAGGATATTAATAACAATCTAAATAAAACAAAATCCTCTTAAACTGAACATTGAAATAGAGGCCAAGAACGCCAAGCTCTGAGTAAAAGTGACCAGAAGAGGGAGGAGCCAAGGAAACAGAAGCACATAGTTCTTGGAAGCTGAAAAGAAAGCCCAAAACAACCAAAATAAAATAATCGATAAAAGCACAATCAAATTTTGAAAAGGAGAACCAACCCAAAAATGTCAAACCGCACAAAACTTAAAGCCACCAAATTAAAAGGCCCCAAAATCTTCCATAAAAGATTTCACTAAACCAACTGACAACAGTAGAACTTCAAAATGAAAAAAAAAAGCTTGAAACTGAAAACAATCTTCAAGGCCGTACAAAAAAGAAAAAAAAAAACTTTGAAGCCTGTAGAATACGAAAGAGTGCTTCTCATTGTTGGACCATCAATACGAAATAGTGAAACACAATTGGATCTCAATTTTGGTGATTGAGATGTGATTTCTTTCATCTATAGTCCACAAAAAATAAATTAAGGAAATTGAAGGATACTTTTCCATTGATTGCGGAGCTTCGATTGGATTTCCTCTATCATCAACCAAAAAGAGACTTTCGAATGCTTCTACAGAAGTGCCTTCGTCAGAAAATTCAACAATCACTTTATTAGCTAAATGTGTTTCAAGTTCCTTGCTGCTCATACTAACATTAGATGTTTCATCAGATTCGATATTATGGACAATTGAAGAGGGGATAGGATCCTTAGTGGGAGAGCTAATGATACCTTTGGTTAAAGTGATTTGATTCTGGAGGCTTTAATCTCCATCTAATGTGGTTAAAGATTCTACTCAAAATTCAGCATCTAAAAAAAAAAAAAAAAAAAAAAAATGAAGCAGATCTCCTTGTCTTATTTATGTAAAGGCTTTAATCTCCATCTAGGTTTTCTATTGGGGAGAACATAGAAGGTAATGGAACTTATCGTTTTTTCATTTACTCCAGTGGGAAGCACTTGCTCTGTTGCTTATTGGGATAAGTGTAAATCAGTTGCGGTCTTTACCTGAAGGTACCACCAATTTGGGTCTCACAGTCTCCATGGGCGCATATGTCTACACGCTGATTTTTGTAAGTGGATCTTGTTTTGTGGCTAGAATGCTAGCGTCTTACAACTTTAGTCAAACCTAAACTTGTTCTTCTCCCATTGGTTTCTAAATATTTCGAGTAACTTGTATCTTTTTTGTAGGTTACTGTCCCATCTTTAGCTTCTGTTTATAATGAATATGCTTTGAAGAGCCAGTATGATACGAGCATTTATCTCCAGGTAACGTTACTATTGTTGTGTTAAATTGTATCTAAAGAATAACCTGATGTTTAAATAGATATGTTTTTCTGTTTCATTTGTTTTCTATTTAGAAAAAGTAAGAATAGCTGTCCATCATATCTGTAGTGGGGGACATGTTTTCTCAATAGCCATTCCCGTTTATTTAGAATTTGGGATAATGGATGTGGGATCTTGAGTGGCTTTTCTTCTTTGACGTTCAAGTGATAGCATTCTTAGCATATATACATATATTTTGTATCTCTTAGTGTTCATTATTTCTAATGGTAGATTTTTTTTTTTTTTTTTTTTTTTTTTATGAATTGCAGAACTTGTTTTTATACGGATATGGTGCAATGTTCAACTTCCTGGGAATATTAGGAACAGTTATTATAAAAGGTATGATATAACGCTCTAATTTACTACCTCCCCAATTAAATAACAGAAGACTTTGTATGCTTTCTTCCAGAAGATGCATCATCTAAGTCTTGGATTTTTTTTCTTGTTCTTTTTCTTTTGTGAAATTGATCGTGACTTGGTATATGTAGTTTCACATTGAGTCATCTTTTGAACGCAATTTCTTATTATTAGACATCTCAATATCACAAAAGAAAAAGAACCAGAAAAAAAATCGCAAGTATTGATTAGACATCATATATGGCAATTTCTTATTATTAGACACTTTCTGTGATTGTTGGATGATCTCATGTTGATATACCTTTCGTGTATTGTGGTTTGACTTGAGCTCTTTTATGATTTGATGATATCATACCTACTATTTTGGCCCTTCAGTATTTTTTTAAACTCAGTTATTGGTCACGAAATTCTCTTCAGATTAGATTTTTGAATGAATTAATTGTTCTTCCTGGTTTATTATGGCTGCCTGCACTGTGAATGTACTAGCTCAATGGCAGTATAGAGTTCTGATTAGCTGCATTTTGACTTTTTGTATATTTTAGGTCCTAGCAGCTTTGATATCCTGCAAGGTCATTCGAAAGCCACAATGCTGCTGATAGCTAATAATGCAGCCCAAGGAATTCTATCCTCTTTCTTCTTTAAATATGCAGGTAACCTAAGCATAGATAGATTTCTCATTAAATTATTAGATTAAGCATGCCTTTTTTGTCTATTGCTATAATATCATAAGTTTCTGGACACTTTTGGTCCATGGATTAGTATCACACGTCTTATTAGATTTCTGCTTTCTTTCTTGCAGATACAATTCTGAAGAAGTACTCCTCAACAGTTGCTACTATCTTTACAGGCATAGCGTCTGCTGCATTGTTTGGTCATATTTTGACTATGAACTTTGTCTTGGGAATATCCATAGTTTTTATCTCTATGCACCAGGTACTTTGGGGAGGGGACGACCCTGACAAGGCTAAATATGCTACCAAAACATAATTGCCGAGCACTAATTCTTGATATTGTGTTTCAGTTCTTCTCATCCCTCTCAAAAGTCAAAGATGAGCAGAATGGGATCACAGAAATGGTGGATGTGGATAACCAGAGGTAGGAACTTATTTATGTTGTGAGACATTGATTTGATGTGGTTTCTAGTCTCGGGCTTATATTATATTTAAGACTGTTTCAGCTTCAAGGTTGACCCAGTTCCTTTGCTTTGAAAATTGCCAAAATAAATATTTTCTCTGATAAGGATTTGAGACTGTATTTGTTAATGGTGGATCAGCTGCTTGGTAATTTTCCTTTTTGGATATTTAATTTTTTGAGTTTTTTCTTTTCAGGTCAAAGGGTTCCTTCGTAAGTATGACAGCAGGGGCAAACGAAGAGGTGTGCATTTGGCTTCTTTTTAGAGCTTGTTTTCAGGATGTTTTATGAAAAATTCTCAGTACGCACTAAAAAACCATGAATGATTTAGATTTGGTTTATTTGCAGGCTCTTGTTGAATCTGATGAGCGAAAGCCACTTCTTCCAACCTAAAAGTTTTTCACAACCAGGTATTTGATGCTTTATTTTTTTCTTTCTTTTTGTATGAACTCTTAATTATTATTATTAAACACCTATAAAGGTCTCCACATTCACCAGATAGTTATGTTTTCTCATTCCTTAATTCACAATGAAAGCAAACTGAATTTATTTAATTTGGTGTTCATGATCAATCTAATCTGATCATGATGAAGTCACAATTCTTGATATGACCTTTTGGGTGATCAAGTTCGCAATTTGAAAACTTGGCTTCTTTTTTTTTTTTTTTTTTTTTTTTTTTTTCTTTGGAGTGGCATATTAAGAACCCATTTGGTTATGTCTGCCTAGACCGATCTAAAGCTGGAACAAGCTTTGGTTTCTCAATTCTAGGATACAAATATGATAAGCTATTTTAATTGTAATGTACACGACATAATGACTTGGTTCATAGGAGCTTAAAGAATTTTTCTCATTTTAAATGCTGAGAGCATAAAACGAAATTTGTGTATTTATCGTGATTTGGTATCATAAAGTCTGTTTATTCCTCAACTTTACTTCGACATCAAATCACATAATCCGCGCCTCTTACAGGATCTCTTGGGAAGTTTTGCCTGGATCATTGGACCTTAGGGAGACGGCGGGCGACATGTCTCAACCTTTATCAATAAATTTTTTTGATGATGGTTTCCTCCAAGGTTGCAATAGTCTTCCTCAGGTTGGTTTCGATATGAAATTTTTGTTGCTCAGATTAGATTAGATAATAACAGCATGGGTATTATCATACCTAAATAGCCCTACCTACATTTCAAGTCGTGGTTTTAGTAACATGTATTATTATTCTTTACCCCCAGACTGATTATAACCAATAATTCTTGTCTATTTCCTTCCACAATATCTCAAATTTTTATTTCCTTCTCCCATTGAAAATGTAGTGCTACAATTCAGATCTTATGACAAACATGTACTCAATTTTCTTATACATATAATGGAAATGTTATAAACTGTGTTGAAACATCAAGACTGCTTAATATGGGGATAGATCTCTGTGATTAAGAATGAATCAAAAGTGAACAGTTAGTTTCATTTGATAATCTTAACTGCTTGCAGCATTTTCAATTGTTCTCAGACACTTTTTTGAATTCTATTTGCATATTTTAAAAGAAATGTGAAGGGAGGGAATATGCTTTGAATACTAGAACTAATATCAGTTCATTGAAAGGATGAAAAGTTAGCTAAAATGTTGTGATTGTGTAGTACTTTCTGGATTGATTATTGCTTGGATAGATTAAAATGGAGAGTGGTTAGTGACACTATCCTTCGTATTTGGTTGGAAGCTTATTAGTTTTGATAAGTTTAATGGTTCGCTAATTTTAAATTATTGAGTTGGTATTCATTGTAAAGATAATATTTGCTTCGTTTTTTTAGATTCTTTGGAGGCGATGAAATTATGATAAAATTTCTGGTTAGATTACTTTAGAGTATGCTTTTGAACTCAAAAACTTCCACAAATGGAAGTTGTAAGAAACAATTTAGTTTAATATTAATTTCATTTTGTATCATCTTTTGGTAGGCATTTACACAATTAGGTACAGAAAGCGTTGGACTATAATTATTTGAAAAGGGAAAAAAAAAAGTTCCCAAGGAATTATGAATGCTTGCTATGAAAGACTGATAAAAAAATGTAAAGGCAGACAAAAAATCGACCACACCTCATAAAGTGTCAACCAAATATGGCTCAGCGGGATCCACCCACCTAATTGTCGACGCCAATTTTTGGGTACATTTGTTCTTTTTGCTAAACAATGACCTATAGACATTATAAATCATGTCTATAGATCGAAAGATACGAATAGTTACATCTTATAAAACATTCGAAAATACATAGTTACAGTACATCAATATCTAAAATAATCCATAATCATCATTATGGACTATAGTTTTGGGTGTGTGTATATATTAAATGCAGTCCCGTGGGAGTCCATTCATTTTGATATAAGTGAAAATCTACAAAGCAAGTTTTTGTTTAGATCAGAGTTGAAGAACAAAATATATAAAAAGAAGACCTAATAGCCTCAGGTGAATCTGCACTCTACAGTTTTGAGAAGGCAGAGTGTGTCAATGAGGGGCCTCCATTAATATTCAGAAACAGACAATTCTCCACACATTCAGCTACCATCACTCTTCTTAGAAGTCTCCCAAGACTCTGAAACCGGTCTACCACATCCAAGCTCACCATTTACACAAGCAAATAAAAGGGATATGCGTAAAGTTATCCCGACCAAATATCGTAGGCATATAAGAGAGAAACTATTCAAAGCAGAATTCAAACTCGGGGGGATGAAACCATGTACATTGCCATCAAGACACAGGCGCAGGGGGACCGGTAGGTGCGGGGGGCTTCAAAAGAGGTTGGAGGGCTTTCACAACTATGCTCATATTTGGTCGGAACTCAGATTCGTACTGTACACACAATGCAGCCACCGCTGCTAGCTGCATCACCGAACAAGAAAAGTAGATTCGTTAATCACCTGAACGAACTCCGAGCTTATATACCGTTCATTATATTGAGTACCTTCGCAATTCCTTTAGGAGGGTATTCTCCCTTTAGTCTTGGATCTACACATTGCTTCACTTTGTCCTCGCTTAGCCTTGGGGTAGCCTAAAGGAAATAAACATGTCAAACCATGTTTCAGATATAATAAGAGGGCAGACAATGTCTTTTTAGGCGCAACGCCCACGAAAGCGTATTAGGCTTTTGGAGTTGATTGCAGAGGCACGCCTCCGCAACAGCACCTTACTTGTCTCCTCTTTTTGAAAAGGGTGTCTGGAAACGCTTTTCAAAACACATGGAGAAGAGACAATGAGAACAATTTAACAAGGAATACACGTTACAACTCACCCAGGTAACTAAACTTTGCTGTCCGCGGGGCATCGTGTGATCGACAGGTTTCCTACCAGTCAAAAGCTCAAGTAGAACTACACCAAAGCTGTATACATCACTCTTCTGTGTCAACTGTCCAGACATTGCATACCTGCAGAAAGACATATCCATTGATAACAATGATGGCAAAATTGAAGCCACTTTTCTGAAACAAAAACTGCATTTCTTAAACTGAAAATGTTAATAAATGAGGCTAAGTTTTTGTAAATGTTTTTATAAAATGGTGTACAAAACAAAAGACTGTTACTAATTTTTTATTGAAAGGTTACAAATGAGACAACCAGAAAAGCAGCCTCCTAAAAACTAATGTACAACAAAGACTGGTTTAACACACAGGTAATTGAATATTAGCAATTTAGCAGTGGAAAAAGGTGTAAATATTTGTGCTCCTATTAGCTCGATATTAGCAGAAAGACAAGAATTCCCACTTCTCAGACATGTTTATGGCAACTTAACTAACAGAAGTCCTAAGCCAAAGGACTCTGCTGTCATTCTGTAAATCAACAGTAAAACTTTGAAGACAATTTATCATGGGTTTGAAAAAGACTATTAGAATTTGCAAAGTTCTAGTTTCACAGCATAAATTCACCCAAACTACCCTAATAGAGGTCTTCACACAATCAACCAAGAACAGGAGAAGAGAGTTTTAGAAACATTACTCTGGAGCATGGTAACCAAAAGTTCCCAAAACTCGAGTTGAATGAAGACGGGCTGCCATATCAGGGGCTTGATTGGAGAGGTTAAAATCAGCTATCTTCGCTTTAAAATCCTCAAAGAGAAGCACATTGCTGGACCTGATATCTCGGTGTATAATAGCAGGTTGAACCTTCTCATGCAAGTATTCCAGTCCTTTGGCAGCATCAACTGCAATTCTCACTCGCTGCATCCAGTCGAGCACTGGACCAGGTTGTGCTCCTTGTACTCCCTTCCTTCCTTCAATCATGGAGAGGGTGGGCTTATATCAATTACCCGATCTTAGATCAGTTATTAGTAACATTGTCATAAAGAAAAGTTAAAAGGATGGGATACCATGTAACACATCATGCAAAGATCCCATGGTTGCATATTCATATGCCAATACACGAAGATTTCCTTCAACACAATATCCAAGCAATTCAACAAAATTTTCATGTTTCAATCTTGATACTGTAGAAACCTGAAAGTCAAAAGGATATTAAAAGACCATATATTTGGTCAAGATATCCAAATTAAAAAAATTAAAAATGATATAGGTAAAAAAAAATGATGACATATTATTCCAATATCTAACAAACCTGGGTCAAAAACTCAAAGTTACTGTCAGGCTCAGAGGAAACATCGAGCTTTTTTACAGCTACATTTTTCCCATTATTCAAGCTTGCATAGTAAACTCTACCATAAGATCCTTCTCCAATCAATGCTTTCGACCCAAAATTATCTGTCTTTTCTTTCAGTTCATCCAGGGAGAGTGCAGGCACTTCAATTGTTGGTGCTGCCTTTTGTGCCTCAGGTTTAACAGGCGCTGACACGTTTGGGCCCTTTGAGTGGCCTAAATGTGAAACATAGTGAAGCTTCAGTGGAACAAACTTATTTATACTTCCTTAGTGCATACACTAGTGTACCAAAACGTGCCTCAATTGGGCAATAAAATTTCAAAAGACATGCATAAAAGAGTAAATATGTTGAGCCAATTAGGAACCAAAAAAGACAGACATCTTCATGATCCTGTCTGCTTTCTGGTTCTAATTTCCTTTTCATTATATCAATGATCAATGGTTTCTTGTTCAAAAAAAAAAAAAAAAAAACACCTAAGTGATACACAACTTTCCTCCGTTAACATTGATAAAGTAGCTATGGAAACTAACCATCTCCAAAATTAGTGGGGCTTTTCAAGTGCTCATTTTCAGTTGACTCATTTGTCTCTTCAACTTGACAAAAACAACAAAACCACTTGCGCATTCTCACTTTCTTCCTTTGCTGTCGATTATTCGTACTTTTGTTCGCTGGATGAAAAATGTTATCAGGAGGAGGAGCATAAGCCTGCACAATGTTAGCACAGTTTCACTAAGAGTGTAATGGCAGTGGCCTTCAGTAAACTCTCATAGTTAACACAAAAGAAACACTCAAATGGCTGCACAATAACAATAGTATTTTACCCTTATAAAAACAATGAAGAACAGAGTAAAAGATGGAAAATCGGCAACAAAGAAAACAGGTGAACTTCTAGTAATTTAAAACACAACCCGAAAGAAGTAGATAGAACAAGCATTATATTTCATAGTATTAGAGACCTTCACCAAACTACTAGAGACACTTCCATTAAGGGCTTGAAATTGTTGCATTAGACACAATCACACCTCAAAATCCAACCCAATCTTAACTACTTGACAACACCTAAATTTATAAGCAATTTCATGATCTCGTAAGCACGCTGATCTTTTAGAAAGGTTGTTAACTAATACTAATAAACTCGTCAAAAATTCCCCATCTAGATTGCTGCAACAAACCAGCAATGATGATGGGGGGTTTCACAAGTGAAAATCTTCAAAAGAATGTCTTACATCACTCTTTCTTCAAATTGGTGTCCATTATGCAAGAAAGAAAACAAATCACAAAGCCACTTGTTTATGCAATGCACGTACGCTCATAATTTCTAAACAACGATTCTCAATATATTTGGATGGCATCTCACATTTCCTAGGGAGGTAAAGAACTTTTTGGATATGGCTTTCAACGTTCTACCCTCTCAAGAATACAAAAGCCCTATTATGGAAAAACCTCATCATGGCTTTTTTCTGGAAAGAAATCAGAGAATATTTGCAGAAAAGACACCGGCCTACACAAAACTTTTCAAGAGTGTTGTTTACCAAGCTATATCTTGGTGTAAACTGCCTAATATTGTTACTTCCTATAGTTATACCTCCCTCATTACAAATAGGGAAGGTCTTTTGTAAACACCATGGATTATACACCCCTTTTGTAAATTTCGATCATCAATGAAATTGTCTCTTATTAAAAAAAAATGATGATGAGGGATTTAAAACTTGATGTCGTTGAAAAAATGCATATCATCTGGCATTCACCCCTATAAGAAAAGTAATAAGCTCATATAGAATTGGGCAAGCATAGCTATTTGGATCAAAATCAATCTATAATTAATATTTTCATGCCCCGAGATACTCCAGACACTGACAATTCAGCGTTCAATAGACTTAATTTAGTGAAAATGACGATTGAAAATTTTCAAAGAAAAGGAATAGAATGATATGAAATTGTGGAAAGATCGTTAAAGCAAAATTTGATAACAATACTATAAACAAAATGGACTTTGGAAGAGAAGGGAACAAAAAAAAAAACCCCATAATCGCCTCATCAAACGGATGATTCTTACCACTAGCAAATGCCTACCAGACTCCGAGTTCTTCATCCAAAAAGCAAGAGAAATTCAAACAAAACCGATTTAGCAGAATGCAGATAATAAACACACAAAAAAGAAGAGTATATAAGAAGAAGAAAAAATTTCCCGATTTAGCGACAACCTAAACAAAAAACTACATCGATATTCATTTCGAAACAACCAGAGAACAAACCAGCGAAAACTCAGCAGAATTTGGCCAAACAAAAAAAAACTAAACAATCAAAGAAACAAATTCTTGAAAACCGAACTGAAAATGGATAAGAAGGAAGAACGAGAAATTAAACCTGAAATTAAGAGATTGGAACGCGAAGAGCCTCGAAATGGAAAGGAAACAGAAATCGTACAGCTGTGGAGAAGAAGAAAAAGAAAGAGAGAATGGAAACAAAAGAACAACAGAAATACAGATGGGAATTGGTGGGTTTTTTGTTGTGTGTTCTTGGGATTTTTAGCGTCCGGATTCGGATTGAAAGCGAAGCAAAAGAAGAAAGCAACAAAGAAAAGCGGGAATGACAGAGAAGCATACACCGACGCCGAGCTGACAACTCTCTCCCTTTACTCTGAATTTCTCACATTAAGCCAAAGAAAATGGGAAGAAAGTGAAAGAAAAAGCTCCCTTCTTTTTCTATTACTATTTTTTTCTCCCCTTCACTCTCAAGTTTATCCACCTTCTATTTAATATTTTCTTTAATTATATCAAATTAATACCAATACATTAATTTCAAAACATTACAATATAACATTAGTGTAACGAGTTCGACATTATTTACAACATCATTCACATAAATTAAATAAATTGTAACAACGATAAACGATTTTTATGTATGATTATTAATTATAATATGATATTTATACAAAACAATATTTATTTTTACCATTTTTTTTTAAACTTTTTGAAGGGGAGTGATATAATTAAAATCTATATAAATATATTCTTAAAAAAATATATTTTTGTTTATGAACTTCGAATTAATAATATATTGGTTTATTAAAAAAATTCATGTGATGTAATCTAAATTTATGATAGACCCTTTTTTTTCTTTCGATGTTATACGTCTTCTTTTGTATCTTTGACGATGACGATAAAAGACAAGATTCGTCAACAAATACATATCTAATACAATAGAGTAAGCGGTGCGACAAACAAAGATGGACAAAAGCATCTATGATAAGACTAACAAATAACTAAATTTGACAACAAAAATAAATAGGAAGAAAAGTTAGTTGTTATAGCTGACCATTTAGTATATTGTTTAAGTATAGATACTAGTACGTTAAGATATAATACTTGTAACGACTCAGATCTACCGTTAGCAAATATTGTCCTTTTTGGGCTTTCCATTTCGGGCTTTCCTTTAAGGCTTTAAAACGCGTCTGCTAGGAGAAGGTTTCAGCGGTAGATCTGGGCCGTTACAATACTAATCCACACCTCAATCCAAACGAAGCTTTATTCAAAATGCAGAACCACAAAGAACACTATGCTTCCCTCGTCCTTTTAAAAGAGTGTATGGTCAAACTGAAAAACAACCTTGAGAGCAGAGATGACATCCGAATGTATAAAATTATTTAATTTTAGGTATTTACAGTGTCTGTGTTGTTAATAAACGGTTTAAGAGCAGGTTGTTTATATAATATAAGCATCACATGTAGTGTTGTCTAGACATTGGGCCTCATTTGCTATCACCATCATCACCACCATACTCAGTAGAATTACCATTCCAAAAGGAATTCCTACCTTTGAACCGTTCGTCGTCTTCATCCTTCTTCAACGTATGAATGCTATGAATATTTGCTCCAAATCTAGCTGTTGACAATGGTTGCTTCCCACGGGTATTGTTTCCGCTCGTTGTTGCAGTTCCTTGGTTTGGTTGGCGGACATGGCGCCTCTCTACTTCTGAAAATTCACTACCTGATACATATATATATAAACATATTAGAAAAAAAGTTCATTTCTAACTCTATACTTACAACAATGGCTGAATTTTCACATACTTAAAAGAGTAAAAAACTAAGCCACAAAATCACCCAAACCCAACCATAAAAATACTCAAAGCCAACCACAAAACCCCTGAAACTAAAGTAGACCCTTTGAAAGTTAAGAGACCATAACAAAATAATCCTGAAAGTTCAAGGGTTAAACCAAGATTTTAACCTTAAAAGAACATTAACACTCATGTGAAATTTCTATTTTAGGAAAAGGAACTCACTATACTGTCGCACATCTCCTTGAGTTTCATGTCTGGTGCCCCCAAGATAGGAGAATGGATTCACATAAGATAAAATCCTTCTAACGAATGCAAAGTATCCATCACCGTTTTCATCTGAAGATCCACCATTGGCTGCAGAATTTCTTTGATCAGCAGAGGAGGATGCTCCCCTGAAATCACGAGTAACTCCCAGATGTCGAACCATTATCAATGATTGTCTATTAGAAAGGCCCAAGTAAGACAATGATTTCTCCAAATCTGCAGCAATTCAAATAATTAAGAAAATGGTCAACTCCGAGCTTCCCAGTAAGAATCTTCATGTCATTAAGTATTACAATGACAGATTCCAACAAAACTTCAAATAAGGAAGTTAAAGAGTTTAATGAAGTCCACAGACCAGAAAAACACCAATTTGAGCCGGACTATTAGCTATAGTTATAGAATCATAGATGAATCGTTTGAAAGATCTGAATATCAGTTTCAATCAATACCAGCTGATCCTTAGTCCTAATCAGTGGATGCCAGTCCAGTTGATATTTTAGTAAGGCACACAGCAAGGGTTTCATGATAAGAACTCATAGATGTGATCACCATACCTCTAGTATCTCATTTCAAAGAAACAGGGGTACCAACATGTATTCGAAGTGCCATATAGGTTGGATGTTCTAATTTCAAGGAGGTGCTAGAATGGCAACAAAAACAATTGCCGGACTATGAGTATTATGCCGTTTAAAGATTATTTACATGAAACTCGAAACGTGAATGGTCAATTCAATAATAGAGTCACCTTTTGTAGGGGTTTGTATTGTTAGGTTTATGAAAAGTTCTTGTCCATGGTTGTTCTTTACATAGATGTCTTTGCTGTTTTTAATTCTTATTTTTCACTTTCTTTGGGAGTTTGTATCACTTGAACTTTTAACTTTTTTTCATTATATCAATGAGAAGTAATTCCTTGTTAAAAATAAAAAGTACAGCAGATCAACTTTCAAAGGAGGATGCTACATTTCTATTTCTCTCCTCCATGGTGTATTAGGTGTGCTTCTAACTCAGAGCATCTTGGACACTTTTTTCTAATTGCTCCTTAGCCTCAAGATATCGGATGGTGACTTTAGAAGCTTTTGACTGGTCTTTGAATTTTCCTAACAAGTATGATCTTGCTACTATTTTGGTGGGACACCCTTTCCAGAGAGCGAAGAGGATTTTGTGGCTTGCTATCATAGAATTTTCCTCCGATTTCTTTGCAGCAAAGAAATGGAAGAAATTTCAGAAACTCTTTATCTACTTTTGATCAATTTTCAGACCTAGTAATTCTTCATGCTATGTATTTTTGAAAGTGTAAGCACCCTTTTACTGATTATAACCTTTCTTCTTTGATGTCTAATTGTTGAGTTTTCATGTAACCTTTAGGCAGTGGGAGTTTTTACTCTTTTATTTTATTCATCAATAAAATTATAAAAAAAAAAAAACAAAAACAAAAAACAAAACTTGTCACATGGTTTGTTAGATTAACCACGTAACATATTTTCATATCATCCTCTAACACGTTCTAGCCTTCTAGCAACGTTTGTTTAATATCACTAATGATTTTACCTTTTCACAAACCTCTCAGGTTAAAATTTTAATTAGGCTTTAGTTCTAACACTAAATAGAATCCTAACCCAAACTTCAAACTTCAAAGACAAACAAAAGTAATTTATTGGAAATATAAATTAAAATTTTAATATTATTAGGGACCAAATGAAAAAAAAATCAATAATATATGAGGATCTATTGAATTTAACCAAGTAATAAATATTCAGATCATACCTTGATCTGTGAAAACCTTGCGTGGATATGGAACAGCTAAATCATAAGATCCAAAGGTACTTTCCTGGCTGTTATCCACGTAGTCTTTGACCATTCTCAAGGTGCTTGTCTTGGAGAACTTCTCCTGGACGTTAACACCATTCAGCAGCCGAATGTTTAAATGAATATCACTTGAAGTGTAGTTCTTGGGGGCACTGCCATTTTCAATAGCATTATTCTCATCCACAATTTTGTTCTTTTCTTGTTGGGCCACTTCCTTGGTTTCTGGAGGAATTGGTCTTGAAGCTCCTGATTGACATGACTCAATATGGTTTGGAATGATAGGAGAGTCGTGCACAATTGTGGAAGTATTTTCAGAAGAACAGTTTTTCTGGCCTCCAGGATCAGCCAATGAGCCTTTATTATTCTCAGAGGGATCAGGGGATTCATTATTATTCCCAACACTCACAGAATGATGTACAGTGGACTCCTTAACATCTGATTTGATGTCTTCCTCCTAAAAATTACAAAATAAAATGGAACCAATTATAAATGATATAACCATTTAGCCTAGGGTAAACAATGTTGATACCATACCTTGACTCGTTTTTCAGGCTCCTTCCTTTTTTTAGAGGAATTTTCAGTCCCTTTCTCTTCCTCTGCTACACAACTATTGACACCCAGATTAGTCTCTGAGGAATCAATATGATGATCTGCATGAGAAACAGCTGCCAAAGAGGAACTCCCTGAATCAGAAGGCCTCGAAGTAGATGCCTCAGACTTCTTTGAAGCAAGGGCTGCCGTCAAAACAGATGCGGTTGTTTCCTGCAGTTCATCTTCAGATATAACTAAAATATTCTGGTGCCTCAGACTTCTAAGGATGGTTCAAGATGAAAAATATTTCACAAAAGATAGGAGGAACAAAATGAGAGGCCTAACTTACCTCAATCACATCATAATACCTCATAATATTTCATTTTTGAAAAGCTATGAAAAATGAGAAGGGAAGAGAGAGAAAAGGAATAAGAGGGCAAAACATGAAAAGGCCATGTAATCCAAAAGATCAGAGTATAAAATTAGTAAAAATTGCCACCTCATTTATAGTTTGTCACATCTTTCTTTTTTTTTTTTTTTTTTTTTTTGTTAGTCAACTAATTGTCAAAGTTAGGAACCACTTAATAGTATTTTCCAAACCTCAAAAACTAAAGTGCCCTTTTGAAACCTTACAGACCAAATAGATGCCAAACTCAAATTTCAGGGATGAAAAGTGCATTTTGTGCACGATTCTTCTAATTTCTTCCATCCGACTAAGCTACAAAATGTCTTTCGTGGCGTTCTCCCACAAAACCAGCTTAACCACAAAAATCTAAACCGAGTACAAGAATACAGGGGATAAAAAGATGTTACAAGCACCTTCATGATTTTTACAGTTCACACAGAACAAATAGCACAACTCTGGTTCTGCCTTCTATCAATTGTGTCAAGTCTTGTCTAAGTTAAAGGACCCAAACTTTTTTCAGGACCCTTTTATCTTTGTCTTCTAATGAGGGACTTTTCGTGGATGACTAGACATTTTAGTATTTATGAACTTAGTTGATTTTGTTGGATTGAAGTCTCATTCTATAGGTCGTTTTTTTGGATTCCTTCATTGATAGGTTTTTCTTTTGTATGCTCTTGAATATTCTTTTATTTTTCCCAATAAAAGCTCAGTTTTTTAAAGATAGATAAATTAATAAGAAGTGGTTTCTCCATTTCAAATCACATTTGTAGTATGTTTATCGAACTTGAGTGTGGATAGGAGTTGGAGAAGGTCAGGGCAGCTTTGCAAGTTAGTATAGCCAATGTTTCAAAGGCATCAATCCTGATTAAGAGAGCAATCCCTTCCACATTGTTGATGAGCCCAACCCACCCATTAAGCTTCCGATCAAAAAGATTCATCCTAAGGGATAGGTTCAAATAATTGTATCCCCAAACCAGCAAGTTTTCTAAAAACTTGGACATGGAAAAGATTAGGAAGCCGTCAGTCCACTCACCCTCCCGACTTGGATTCAATTTTCAATTCATAACTAAACACGTCATCCCAAAAATTCCAGTATTTTAAATCAAGAGCCAGGGACCATTCCAGCCCATCTTGGATTACTTTTATGCGTCAACTGTAAATTTCTGATATACCAACTCTGACTTTTCTCCATGAAGCCTCTTTCTCTATTTTGAATCCCAATAATGCTCCCGGATTATCAAAAGAAAAGTATGATCTAAATGCGACTTTCAACAAAGAAGGAATAGAAGATTGGCTGTACATTGAAGTTTCAATTGAACCACCAAACATGCATTCCTTTTTTCAGCTCTTGCAACTCCAAATCCTTCCAACATCACACATTAAAACACAAAATCTGACAACTTTTACATGGTATATCACACACCAAGAATCTGTAGAGCTCCACATTATAACACAAAGTAGGTAAAAAAAATTATTAAAAAAACTACTGATAGGAAACAGTAATATACCTGGATATGAAGACCCAACCATGCCTTCTCTAAACTGGAAGCCAAAACCTCAGCACCAACAAAGCCCTCTAGAATATTTCAAGACAGAAATCAAAACTTGAACAGAAACATATAATATGTTTAGCTTGTGGCAATTGAAACTTCTCATCAACAATCCTTACCATTTTGCCAAAGTTGTATACCATTGTATCCAACAGCTGTTATACATGGTACAGATTTCTGCGGGTCTGCAGTAGACTGATGCAAGGAAAAAACTTCGACCTTGAAAAGTATTAGAGATCAAGTTCATGATGTCATTTAGAGACTGGGGGAAAGAAGATATATCAAGCTGAGAAGCTAGCCCAAGGAAAAAGAATAACAATCCTATTTAGAAATCGTACAAATTCTCATCAAGCACTAACTAAAAATAATAATAATAAATAAATAATACAGTTATCACCACTCCTTGAGTGTTACTGCTTTTAGACATGACAGTAGTAGGCACTGATAACTTTGATCTACAGATCAAATACAATTATACCAGCTTTATAGACGCCTTATGATTAAATATATTTTGAAAAGATCTAAGAGTTCAAAAAAAAAAAACGAAATATAAAAGTCCAAACTACACAATGGAAGGTGGTCTCAGTCTTGAAAATCTGAAGAGAATAAATGTAGTAGGAGATACCCAAGGTTTCAGTAGGTATGCTGTTGACAGTAGCAGTTTGTTCATAAAGAAAAATGAAGGTATGAGCAGAATATGTCCTCAAAACTTTATAATCAAATGCAAACAATGCATGGAGAAGGATTTTAAGTTTAACGTAAGAGGTAGAAGGAAGAGAAGAAAATTCGATGCCTCCACTTAAGAATATCCATACACAATAGAGAATTAGATGAGTGGTTGTAGCTACATATTACATTTGTTTCACGGATTTCCATCATATCTCCCAAGATGACTAGTTCATTTGAGGCAATTTTTTCAACAATATGTTTCTTCAACATCGTTGTGGAGATAAAGAACTAGCAACCCATCCTCCCCAAGACATTGAATGAAGTAACTTGGGGTTCAAAATTCCTAAAAATGTCTGTTTTTTTTTTGTTTTTTTTTTTGTTGGAATTTGGCTCTTGGAGCTGTAAGTACAGCAGTAGTACAGAAACTCCCATGTTTTTCTTCACCCTAGCATCTACGGCCGTTGTGGAAATGTAGACAATAACTGTTCATTTGATTATGAGTACAACTAAAATCGTTGGAACCAATTATTCAAGGATTCAGTCTGTCTTGGTGTCTCCACAACAAAATACAAGATTACTCTATTGGTTTAATTGTTGATTTATATAATTTATGAAAAAAGACAAATTATTAAACTAGTCAACTATTGCCATGTCAGCATAAAAAAATGTTAGAAAATTAACTAAAAAATATTCCAAATCAACTTTTTATTATTGTAGTTAACAGAGACCCAACGTCAAGGCCAATGTGAAATCAATTTTAACCAATTCTATTTTTTTTTTTTTAACAAGAAAAAAAGGATGTACAAACCAATTTTTATTGCTCAGGTTATGATTTCATAACAGTAAGTCAAGCCATGCCCAGTAACATGCAATACAGATAACAACTGAAAAATGCTACTCAATATAAGGATACATATCGATGAAAACTGAGCAGCATCAGAGCTTCCAGCAGGAATATGCAATAAAACGCAGTATTTTGACACTGCTTCAGCCACCTGGTAAACCATCAAACGAAGGAACATTAATCGTCAATTCAAGTATTTGAGACTCCAGATAGAAGTTTACCCTTGAACTTGTCCAAGTTGAACTTTCCAAACTGCTTGATTCAGCATCATCACCTAAATAAAATAAAAGGGGAAGGAGAAGGATAAATTACAACAGCACAAAATTCAAAATTCTCATAGTAGTCAGTTGTTATAATATCTTGAGATTGTTGATGGGTTTTGGAATAGAAAACTGAAAAGAAAATAGAGATTAAAATGTTCTTCTATAGGTAAGTGCGGTTGTAAAATCTCAAGCTAAAGAAACCCCAGGAAATTCAGGAGTCTTAGACCTTTCCTCACAGAATCTAGTTGAAGCTCCCCTTCCAATTACCATCCATGGGACCCAACAGAAAAATGACAATTAGGTGCAACACAACCTTCCTCTCTCCCAATGATTTCCTAATCAACACCCTGGCATGGCCCATTCTCCTTACTTCTATGCTGCAGGACCTCACATAAATAGAACATCCAATCCATCACACATTAGTTGTTTAACTACACAGAATTCTCATATCTTAGAGAAAACTTTCGGCTCTCTTTTTTCCTCTTTTCCTTCATTTTTCCTTTTCCTTTTTTCTTACTTTTTTCCCTCTCTCTCTCTCTCTCTCTCTCTGCATCTGCCAGCCCCGGGGGAATGGATATTCATGTTAATCTCAAAGAAAATGGGGTACGAACTAGTGGAATATACAATATTAACGGCAAGTGTCACCTGTGCTAAAAGCATAAGGAAATTTGTAGGTGCTAGAAAAGAATCCCACATCACAAAATACTTTTTCCCATAGTTGACTGAATTTGTTAAAATAAGAAACAAGGAAACTTCATTAGACAAAACAAGAGTGGAAGATAACGTGAAGGCTTATGGACAAGGGATCCCTAATCCTGAAAAGAGAGGTCAAACAAAAGGCCTCCGATATAGATTAATGAGGAAAAATGGAATATTAACAAAGATGTGTGTAAGGCACTCCATGTGTCAACATCTTTGGGGGGCTAAAACCCAATGGTAATACAACCGAGAGAGCACCTGAACATGAACAAATTTGCAGGCCTACTTGAGTATAAGAACTGAATTCCTTGCAATAATGTGATTAAGAAAAACAGAATTCTCCTAAATTTTTGCACACCTAGAACTAATCGTTCATATATCCTTGGATTTGGGTAAGAAATCAATTTTGATACGGGTCCTTAATAATTCACCTATCCTGATAACCATAAAAAAGGAACGAACAAATAAACTGATCTTCTTGAATGTGCTTTTCCAAGTAGAAACTCTAGGTTGGCTATATCTAAGTAGAAACATACAGGGAAAAAGGGAGAAAGTATAGATATACATCATCACTTCGACCAGTTACTCCCCCTCTACTTAAGGATAACAAAAGTTGACTTTCCTCCTTCCATCTAAAAGACGTCCAAATCAGAAAAACCCTTGAGTAAGGTAGAACGACTAAAAATTTACCGGAAATATAAACCACAAATAGTTTTTTTTGATTTTTGGATTCGATAATTGCTTCAGGCACGGATCCCTTGAATGCCAGTGATGATATAGACTGCTCCATCTGCACAAAGAAAGAATAAACAACAATGGCGATGAGGCAAAATCGCAGACAGTAAGAAATACAAAGAGAGTCAGATTTTAAAACCAAACCACTCAAGAAAAACTAAGTAATAATGAGAAGAATCAAAACATAAACAATTCAATTATATCCCCCGTGATAAAATCAGGACCCGTCTTCACACAGCCCCTTCAATCTCCATTCGTCTATCCACTTGCCACTGGCCGTCAATTCCAAAAGCAAAATTTGATGACCTATTACAAGAAACTGAAATTCCGATCACCTGAAACAAATTCAGTGGAGATTGGACTAAGAAATTTCAGAAGGATGAGCTGATTCTCTGTTGACAACCCCGACGCGCGGTCACGAGCACAGCAACGGACATTCGACGAAGATTTTTTCTCTTTTTCGCGGGTGTAAAATTATAGGTTAATCCTTGTTTCTTAAACTAACAAATTTATATATATATTATATATAAAATTAAATGATTTAATAAAGTCGATTTAGATCGTAAATTATTAAAAAATTTAAAACTTATTAGGTAAAAAATTAAAAATTTAATATTATATATTTTTTTTAAGATTAGTTTATTTATATATAATAAATATGAATTTTGTAGGTTTAAATGTTCGACTCGAATAGATGAAGAACAGGTAGTAATCAAGGCTAAACATTGAGTTAGTCATTCGAAAAATTGAATAGGTCGATTAATTACTCTATCTCAATGTTCGTATCATCTTTGTCCTAAACGATCAATATTCATAGCATCCAACGTGTTCTTACTGTCAATAAACATGTGTCGTTTTACTAAACCGTTCAACGACTGAACAAATAGAGTCATAACCTTTCTTAGTACGAGGCAAACTAAAGATAAATTTCAGGAGAAGTTCTTATAATCTAGTATTGAGATAGATAAATGGAGTTTTACATGCCTGTATTTTGAAAATGACATTTCGAGATTTGATCAGCTAATACACGATAGTAGTACATTTAGGTAACGATGAGGTTGGGCGTGTGGGAATGTTATAGTAAAGCTCAGAGTGCGTGTAGATTTGACAGATTGTTAAAAAAATTGACGATATTTAAATAAATAGCAGCAGAGCCAAACATTGCATTGTTACTCTGAGTTTTTACTTGTTTATTTACTTAATTCATTTTCATTTTTATTGTATCGCTAAACCCGACTTCTTTTAATGCATCAAAAGTACGAGATTTCACGTGGAATCAACTCGTCAATACAATTTGTTACTACTCGAGTTGTGAGATCCCACACTGATTGAAGAGAGGAACGAAACGTTATTTACAAGTATGTAGAAGCCTCTCCCTCGTAGATGTGTTTTAAAACCCTTATAGAAAAAGCTGAAAACGAAAAACCTAAAGGGGACAATATTTGCTAGCGGTGAGCTTTGGACCATTACAAATGGTATAAAAGACAGACGTCGGGCGGTATGCCAGCGAGGATGCTAAGCCCCGAAGGGGGTGGACACCAGATAGTGTGGCAACAAGACGCTAGCCCCAAAGAGAGTGAATTGTGAGATAGAGAGGGAAAGGAGTGGCAACAATTTTTTATTTTTTATTTAAAAATAATAATAATAATATTAATTATTATTATTATTTTATTTAGCAAAGAAAAATCCATGGCGTTGGTTGGGAAGCCTTGCATTAAAATATTTGAAATTTTGGTAGCCTTTGACTACCATAGGGCCGATCATTTCATATGATTTTGCCACAATCAAGATTTAATTCCCAAGAGGATAAAACGTGAAATTCCGTTCGCCAACAACAGCTCCGGAAATTCGGCACAATTTATAGATTTCAGATGGTTAAATGCGTTCTCTGACGGCTGCAATAACTCACGTTCAAGTTGGGAAATCTTCTCATCCATTCATCTCTACTGCCCATCTCTTGTTTCCGACTTAAATTCTTCTCTCTAATCTTGTTTGGAGAAGATAATGAGCAGTTTCAAGGATTTTTGTTCGAAAAAGACCGTAATCGGTCTTGGATTGGGACAATTTTTGTCTCTTCTTACCACTTTCACTGGCTCTGCATCCTCTGAACTCGCGAAAAGAGGTACATTCTTCGTATTTTTCTGCGTCTTTTTCTTGGATTTTCGTGTACTATTCTGAGTTGGAAATATGAGGATTCTGTGCATTATAAATAGTTTTGGTTTGAACTTCAACTTGTCTGGGAAGAACAGGGAGTTCTACAAAGCGCAAATGGAAGATTTACTTTCCTTTCATATGATTTAAGTTTTACTTCATGTTAAGAACTCATACAAAAGTCTAGCTTAAACAATATCCTCTATGAGGTTAATTCTCACCCCCACTTACCGTTGAACGCAATCACTTTAGCTTAAGCCTTTTGATTTAGTGGTAATTGAATAGTTTACTTTTTTGGAGCTAAATAAGAACCCGTGGCTTGTGATATCCCACCTCGATCGGGGAGGAGAACGAAATACCGTATATAAGGGTGTGGAAACCTTGAGGGGAAGCCCGAAAGGAAAAGCCGAAAGAGAAAAATATCTGTTAGCGGTGGGTTTGGGCCATTACAAATGGTAGAAGAGCCACTGAACGAGTATCAGCGAAGATGATGGGCCCTGAAGGAGGGTGAATTGTGATATCCCACGTCGGTTGGGGAGGAGAACGAAACACCCTTTATATAGGTGTGGAAACCTCTCCCTAGTAGACGCATTTTAAAAACATCAAGGAGAAGTTCGAAAGGAAAAACCCAAAAAGGACAATATCTGCTAGCGGTGGACTTGGACCATTACATCGGGACATTCTTAAATATGCAATAATTTATTAGTTATTAACACTTCATACTCTTTTGGGCAGGAATTAATGCACCGACTTCACAGTCCTTTATAAACTATGTCCTCTTGGCCATTGTCTATGGAAGTATAGTGCTCTACCGTAAGAAAGCACTCAAGGTGATTGTGATTCTTTTTGCTTTGATACATTTTGGACTGATTGAATGGCTACCCGTTGAAATTTGATAGTTGATGGAGAAAGAAGCTAAACAATTGAATGTTCCTCATATTGTTGATGAAGTTTTCCAGACTATATTTTCTTGCTGCTTTTGTTGTTTTTGAATTCTTTTGCATGGCAATAGCCAAGTTCAAAATATTTAGACAGAGCACATGTTGGGCACCAAACATAGTAATCGTAATGCTGTTATGAAAATCTTTTAAAGTTCACCTCGTGCATAAAAGTTTAACTTAGATATAGCTACCTTCGTTAGATAGATGGCTAAAGGTGGCCGTTGCATCCTATAATAATTTGGCTGTTGAATTAGAGATGTGAATTGTTGATGGCTTGATTATACCAGCTGCTATTTGTGAGATCCCACATCGATTGGAGAAGAGAACGAAGCATTCTTTATAAGGGCGTGGAAATTTCTCCTTAGTTGACACGTTTTAAAACCGTTATGCTGATGGCAATATGTAACGTGCCAAAGCGAATAATATCTATTAGCGGTGGACTTGGGCTATTACAAATGGTATCAGAGCCAAACACCGGGTGGTGTGCCAACGAGGACGCTGGGCTCACAAGGGGGGTGGATTGTGAGATCCCACATCGGTTGGAGAGGAGAATGAAGCATTCCTTATAAAGGTGTGGAAACTTCTTCCTAGTAGACGTGTTTTAAAACCGTGAGGCTAACGGCAATACGTAACGAGCCAAATCGGATAATATCTGATAGCAGTGGGCGTAGGCCATTACACTATTTCTTTGTACAACGCTGAATTATAAGGTGACATGGGAGCCCCTGATCTATTAGACATTCTCCACATGAAGATGTCAGAACAACTCGTGTTTAGTTATGCGGTTGATATTCTTTTCTTTTGCTAATTCATATCTCTGATGCGTGAATTTCTTACTTATCTTCTTTTTAAATCTTACAGGCCAAATGGTACTTCTACGTACCACTAGGATTGGTAGATGTAGAAGCCAACTACCTTGGTACGGAGATTTTTCTTGTCTTGACGATATTCTTTGATAAAACGAAACGTTATAGGACATACCAATATTAAGAACGTTCTTTCGCGCTGTGTGTTCTTCTTGTAAAAGAGGATTTTCATGAACCTTCTCTAATCATCATTGCCCATGAGTCATGAGCTATAGAAGTCTATATATATATTAGTCTTTACTTCTTATATCGTAATATTTTGCCTAAATGTTTAATAATTTGATACTGGCGTTGTGCTGATGTGAGGTGCAGTTGTGAAGGCCTATCAGTACACATCTCTCACAAGTGTCATGCTGCTGGATTGTTGGACAATCCCTTGTGTTATGCTGCTAACCTGGCTTTTCCTGAAAACAAAATACAGATTCAGGAAGATAGCTGGTGTTGTTGTTTGTGTTGCTGGTCTTGTCATGGTCATTTTTTCTGATGTTCACGCTGGTGACCGAGCTGGTAACGACACGAACACCATTAAGTCCTCTCTCCCTCTCTCTCACCCCTTATCCTGTAAGAGCCCAAGCCTACCGCCACCAAATATTGTCCTCTTTGGGTTTTTCCTTTCGAAATTCCTCTTAAGGTTTTAAAACGCGTCTACTAGGGAGAAGTTTTCACACCCTTATAAAGAATGCTTCGTTCCCCTCTCCAACCAATGCGGGATCTCACAATCCACCTCTCTTGGGGGACCAACGTCCTCGCTGACACACCATTCAGTGCCTGACTCTAATATCATTTGTAATAGCTCAAGCCCACTGCTAGCAAATGTTGTCCTCTTTGGGCTTTCCCTTGAGGTTTTAAAACGCGCCTACTAGGGAGAGGTTCCCACATCCTTATAAGGAACGCTTCGTTCCCCTCTCCAACTAATGTGGCGTCTCACAATCCACCTCTCTTGGGGGACTAGTGTCCTCGTTGACACACCGTTTAGTGCCTGGCTATGATACCATTTGTAACAGCTCAAGCTCACCGCTAGCAGATATTGTCCTCTTTGGGCTTTCCCTTCCGGGCTTACCCTCAAGGATTTAAAACGCGTCTACAAGGGAGAGGTTTCCACACCCTTATAAATAACGCTTCATTCCCCTCTCCAACCAACCCCCAATTTGATTTTTATGACATTCTATTACATCCGTAAGCATTTTCGTGATGAACCTTGCAAAATGATGTTTCCTTGTACTTACATGCACCAATATGACCTGCAGGAGGAACCAGCCCACTTAAAGGGGATGCTCTTGTTATAGCTGCTGCTACCCTTTATGCAGTTACTAATGTCAGCGTGGTAAGGCCACATGTGCGCAGTAGCAGTTACTTTTTCCGTTACAGATAGACTCAAGCCATTTGATGATTGGTTTGTGATATACAATTATTAAACACTTGATAAATGTTTAACTTTCTACTGAAGGAATTTCTGGTGAAGAATGCTGATAGAGTTGAGCTAATGGCGATGTTGGGCACCTTCGGTGCCATCGTCAGTGCAATTCAAATGTATCCTTAATTTTATATACGTCTCAATGTTCTATGGTATTTTTTCTATGCATATACATAAATTTTGTATACGTCTCGATGTGATATTGTTTTGGTTTTTTGGTCTAAGAAATGTCTCGAAATCGAGCGGGCACTAAGGTGACTGTGTGCCTGTGACATCTTTTAAAAGTTTATGTATCATGTTTCCCTTGATGATTTCCTTAGAAGCATAATTGAGCGCAATGAATTAAAATCCATTCGATGGACAGCCGGAGCAGTAAGGCCTCTTCTCTTTCTCTCTTTAACTCGCACTGTCACATAGCATACCTTCCCTCCTTAGAAAAGTAGTACTTCATAAAGAGAATACCTTTCGGTTTGATAAAGATAAGATGTTTTCATTTGCAACATCAAGCCGAAATGAAAATCCTACGCCAAATGCAAAAATGGGGGGCAGCTAGGAATCCATCGACCTGACATGCTTCTGTTGTTGGTTTCGTCTGTCACTGGATCTTTTATGAAGCCAAGTCGTTTAATCCATATGACTTACTTTTACTTGCCAAAACTTTAGAGATGGGCTGCATAGATGGAGTTTTTAGTGTTAATTTGTGAGATCCCACATTGATTGGAGAGAGTAACGAATACCAGCAAGGACGCTGGACCTTGAAGGTGGGTGGATTGTGAGATCTCACATCGGTTGGGGAGAGAACGAATCAAAAGGGTGTGGAAACCTCTCCCTAGCAGACGCATTTTAAAAACCTTGAGGGGAAGTCCATAAAGGAAAGCCCAAAGAGGACAATATCTACCAGTCGTGGGCTTGGGCGGTTACAAATGGCATCAGAGCCAGACACCTGAGGATGTGCCAGCGAAGAGGTTGAGTCCTGAAGGGGGATGGACACGAGGCGATGTGCCAACAAGGACGTTAGGCCTCGAGAGAGAGAGGGGGGGGGGGCATGGATTGTGGATCCCACGTCGGTTGGAGAGGAGAACAAAGCATTCTTTATAATGGTATGAAAACCTCTCCTAGCAGACGCTTTTTGAAGACCCTAAGGGGAAGAGCGAAAGGAAAAACTCAAAGAGGACAATATCGGCTAGCGGCGGGCTTGAACTAAACTCAATCTCTCCTATAATTTGATACTCGATTGTTATTGTTTTCTATCTTATTTCATTCAGGCAATTCCTTTTGCTGGGTTTTCTGTGGCTATGTTCATGTTTTACTCGCTTGTCCCTGTACTGCTTCAGGTATGGATTGGAATATTTCTTATCAATATTATGCAAGTTGATGGCTGAATGGTTCATCTCCCAAATAGTCTGCTAGTATTTTAGATCTCTAGCACCTCTTACATTAGAGTTTGGTTCTAAAAGTATGCATTTTCGCAGGTTAGCGGATCCACAATGTTGAACCTCTCTTTACTGACCTCGGACATGTGGTCGATCGTAATTCGTGTCATCGCATATAACGAGATGGTTCGTGGTCATTCGTCACCATCACGTCGTTCTTTTCTTTTCTTTCATGAGTCATATCGGACGTTTTGTTTGTCTAAATCTAGTCATTTTTTGCAGGTTGATTGGATTTACTACTTGGCCTTTGCTGTTGTTGTCATTGGACTTATTATTTATTCAGTGTATGTAATCTCTCTTGATCTACTTTTTATATACTGCTCTTAGAATGTGCTCGTAAAATACATATATATACTGCTCGAAAAGTTTCGGTTCGAACGACCTCAGGGTTGCGTTGCATTATCATTCCTTCAAGTCGTGGAGCGTTTATAGATGATTACCTAAATGATGGTTACTGATAAAGTTTTGAGAATCTGCCATTTTTATAGCCAACTTTAGCCATAGAAGTTTTTTTCCCCGTCTAATGGCTACACAAAACCATTGTTATTACATTTTGCACTTATCTAATAGTGCTAGACAAACTCTGAACTCTTATCTCTAAATGCAGGGGTGAAAAAGAAGAAGATCAACGTCGAGCTGACATCACCGACGAAGAATCCGAGCACGACAAACATGCATACAAGAAATGTCCTTCGAGAAACTAGGAACAAGGAACTTCAACCATTAGGTCGGATAGAAAAAATTAGGAAAGAGGTGTCTAATCTAATCTCGATTTAGAGTTCACTTACTCTTTCGTGGGGTTCTTTATGGGCTTATTTTTTTCGACACGGATAACATTTTGGTCGAAAATATATGTTTTTACTGTTTATATATATGTTTATATATAGGTAGGTTGACAAATATGTATTTGTTAATTATGCTTTTATTTGTCTTATATAATAGAATTTTTAGACCTGTAACCGTTTATTTAAATAATATTTTAAAATCAAGAAAAGAAGGTTGGATTGGTCGATATCAAACAACCCTTTTAAAATCAAGAAAAGAATGTTGGATTGGTCGATATCAAACAACCCGTTTGATTATTAACTTACGAATATCAAATTATATGAGCCAATAAGTTAACAAAAAAAAAAAACATGTTTTTATTGGAATTTTATTATAAAAAGGTTCAATTACAAGAATTGATTTTCAAAGGACGAAAAGTAAAGCGAGGGTTAGATATTTTAATTCCCTCTCTCAAATTCCCGCCTGCTAAAGGCGCGGATAGCGATCCGCGTGCTCAACTCAAAACATGATCTCAACCGTAAAACACAAACTCCAATCGACGGGTCACATTTACCCTCCATCATCCGAGCAATCACCTATAAATACTCTCGTGTCTCTTCCGCTTCTCACATCGAAATATTCATATTTCGTCTTTCGCTCTCAAAAATTTCATCCGAAGCCTTTTCCCGCTGCCGCGTCAATGGCTCGTACTAAGCAAACTGCTCGTAAATCCACCGGCGGTAAGGCTCCGAGGAAGCAGCTAGCGACGAAAGCCGCTCGGAAATCAGCTCCTGCAACGGGAGGAGTGAAGAAGCCGCATAGATTTAGGCCGGGAACGGTGGCGCTGAGGGAAATTAGAAAGTACCAGAAGAGCACCGAGCTTCTAATCCGTAAGCTTCCGTTCCAGCGGCTCGTTAGAGAGATCGCTCAGGACTTCAAGACTGATCTCCGGTTCCAAAGCAGCGCCGTAGCGGCATTGCAGGAGGCGGCAGAAGCCTATCTCGTCGGATTGTTCGAGGATACTAACCTCTGTGCAATTCATGCTAAGAGAGTTACGATTATGCCTAAGGATATTCAATTGGCGAGGAGAATTAGAGGCGAGAGAGCTTAGAAAGCCTAGAGGTGTGATTCGCGTTCAGAATGAAGGTTAGCGGTGTTGATTTGCCATTGAGGTAGTGTTAGAGAGCTTTAAAGCTGAATCGGTGTTTAGATTAGGGTTTTCTCCATTTGGATTACGATGTTCGTGGAACAGAACTGAAAATTCTACTTGGGGAAGAACGATGTATTATTTAAATGAAATAGTATCTGTATTAACTTTGCAATTCTGTCGTTACATTGCAATTCTGTCGATCATGTTGGATGATAAAAGTTTTACAGAAGTGATTATGGATTTATAGTTGAGAGCCATACACATGTCTGGGCTATAAGAGTTTATACTCGAAGTGTACCATTGAGAGTTTATATTCAAGTGTACAATTGAGAGATTATACTCACTTTGAATAATCAAAGTAGACAATTGAGAGCTTACACTCAAAGTGAATAATTAAAATGGACAATTGAAAGTTTATAAAGTGGATATTATCATATCATTGTGTATGAACATGAATTATATTCAATAATTGAGAGCTTATAATTAAAGTGGATAATTTCATGAGAGTTTATACTTAAAGTGTACAATATTATATTTGAATTTATTTAACTGACTTGAATTTTCAAAGAGTTTATATTTAAAGAGAACAATATCATATTATTATCGTATTTATTTAACTGATCTGGATTCTTAAAGAGTTTATACTTAAAAGTGAATAATATTATACTATTATGTAAAAGGTACATAGAGTTTATATTTAAAGTGAATTGATATTAAAGTGAATAATATAATATCATACTATTATGTAGAATCGTGTTTATTTAATTAACTTTGATTCTCAAACCTCAATTACGTACTTTGACTTCGGTTAATTCTCAAACCTCAATTACATACTTTGACTTCTTTAAATTAGATAGATTTTCTAAGAATGGTGCAAAAACAAACATATTTTCAAAAAAAAAAAAAAAAAAAAGAAAAAAGAACTAAAATCTAAATTTTAAAGACAAAGAATCAAATAATTATTGGGTAGGAAAAACTAAGAAAATCTATTTTCCTTGAACCTGAAAATCAACGGTACATACCTTTCTGAACATCTGGTGACATCAAAGATGGTCTTTTTTTTTCCCTGTTGATTAGCAAAGATGTGACACACAACACGGCACCAGTCATGATGTGGAAGACAGTACGAACTCACATTGAAAAAGAGATGATATGATCTATCAGAGAAATGTATGGTTCATAATATGTGTATTGTACA
The DNA here is from genome assembly GCF_057944985.1 of Cucurbita pepo subsp. pepo. NCBI lineage: Eukaryota > Viridiplantae > Streptophyta > Magnoliopsida > Cucurbitales > Cucurbitaceae > Cucurbita > Cucurbita pepo. The sequence continues at coordinate 13,762,850 of NC_141814.1, read as the reverse complement.
TATATATATATATATATATATATTATATGTTGCTAATAAAAATCGAGGTATATCCTCTCATTTATCGATGTTCAGTTTGTATACAAATTGTGATAAGAATACGATCAGCAAGCAACTCACCTGTAGAACTCTCGGGGTATGTCGCTAGAAATGTTAAAGCATGCAAAGAATATCAAACAAATGAACATCGCATCCAGCAGATTTCATAGAAATGAATGAAATGGCAGCATTTTTGCTCTTCACCAAATGTCCAATGTGAAGAAGAACTTCCAATGGCAACACATCAAGTTGGCCATCCCAATCTGGTACACTCTCATGTAAAACTGGTGCTACACTTGTGAATCTTCAACTTGGTTTATTATTGGTAGCCACCACCATATGATTGTTGGGGGGCGTACCCACTCATCATTGGATTATAACTACCCGAAGCATTCGATCCCAGCTGATATCCACCTGGTGATCGGAATTGCATTCCTTGTCCCATACCCATATTCATTCCCATGCCAGGGTTCATTCCCATACCCGGGTTCATTCCCATCCCAGGGTTCATACCCGGGTTCATTCCCATTCCCATCCCAGGGTTCATGCCCTGGTTCATTCCCATCCCAGGGTTCATGCCCATGCCCATTCCCGGATTCATACCAGCATTGTTCATACCCATACTCATACCCATTCCCATTCCCATGGGTTGATTGATTCCTCCGTAAGGCCCTCCCATGCCAACATTGTTCATACCCATACCTGAACCCATCATTGGGTTAGATGGAGCTCTGAGGGCACCCGCACCGGCACGACCCATTCCAGAACCAGATCCCATAGCTTTACCCATGGTGATAGTAGAAGTTACTGCAGTTGTAGTAGGTTTTTCCATCCTCTTCTCTTTCCGATTTATGGAATCAAAATCCACTCCAATGTCTGCCAATGGATTTGTTTTAGCTGCACATAGAGCAACATATTTAGTTAACTATCAGAGACAACAGATATGATGCATACATACACAAGTAAGAATCTGAGGGAGCACGAACTCACGGCCAGATATGTTCAAATCAACTAGCCCTCTGTTAAGAGTGTCAGTCCAGACTGTTGACTTCGTCTCAAATTTGCCCTTAGACGGTTGAGATGCTATTGAAAGTGAATCTGTTAAGGTTGGAAAACCTTGTTGTAACGGAACTTGAGGGGGTGCAGCTTGCGGAAGAATGCTGCCCAGAAAATCATCACTCCTTGGCTGTGCAGCATGTCCATTTTGTACCTGATAAGCTCCATGTGAAGCTAATGGCTGGGATGTAACGCCATGATGCTGCATGTTTCCACTGCCAAGTGGAGCAGCTGGCCCACTTGGATTTTGCTGAGCAATTTGTGTCGTAACAGAAGCAGCAGATCCTACATTCTCTATAAAATAGCCTCCACCACCATTAGCCTGCGGATTTGAACTGCTTGTTGAAGCCATCTGTGGATAGAAAGGAGCTGTAGATCCTCCCTGGGGGGCCCCATAGCCAAGCTGTCCAGTGGGTGCTGTAGATCCCCCCTGTGGACCCCCATAGCCATGCTGTCCAGTAGGTTCCGTAGATCCCCCCTGTGGACCCCCATAGCCATGCTGTCCAGTAGGTGCCGTAGATCCCCCCTGTGGACCCCCATAGCCATGCTGTCCAGTGGGTGCCATAGATCCCCCCTGTGGACCCCCATAGCCATGCTGTCCAGTGGGTGCCATAGATCCCCCCTGTGGACCCCCATAGCCATGCTGTCCAGTGGGTGCCATAGATCCCCCCTGTGGACCCCCATAGCCATGCTGTCCAGTGGGTGCCGTAGATCCCCCCTGTGGACCCCCATAGCCATGCTGTCCAGTGGGTGCCGTAGATCCCCCCTGTGGACCCCCATAGCCATGCTGTCCAGTGGGTGCCGTAGATCCCCCCTGTGGACCCCCATAGCCATGCTGTCCAGTGGGTGCTGTAGATCCTCCCTGTGGGGCCATCCCATAGCCAAACTGTCCAGTAGGTGCTGCAGATCCTCCCTGTGGGGGCCCATAGCTTAACTGACCAGCAGGTGCTGTAGATCCTCCCTGTGGGGCACCATATCCAAGCTGTCCAGTAGGTGCACTTTGAGGCGGGAAAGCCATATTTGAGTACAAAGGTGCCGTAGTTCCTGGTTGGGGTTGCAAATTAAGGACGGAGCAATCATTTGGTTTTGAAGGCTGATTGCTTAAAGCTGTAAAATTTTGATGAGGTTGAGCAGGATCTGAGAAGGGAGTAGGCAACGCAGGCTGGTCGCTGGGGAATGAATAAGTTGCCAGGGATGCTGTGTTAGATGGAGGTCCAGATGGAGGTCCAGAAGGAGGTAGAATATCTGCCAGTATATCAATCTCGGGTTCTGGAATAGTGGATGGCCCTGGAAGAAACTGTGGGTCTGATGGTGCTTGCAAACTGGATAAGCCAGATGCACCAGTTGAAGCAGAAAATCCATTACTAAATTCAGAAGTAGAGACTTGGTTTGTTTCCGGTGTAGCTCCTTGGGATTGTCCAAGGCCTTGGTGCAGAGAAGACTGGAAAGGATCTGTCATAGTAGAAGGATGAGATTGTCCAAGGTTTTGGTGTAGGGAAGACTGGAGAGGATCTGTCATGGAAGAAGGTTGGGGTTGACCAAGGCTTTGATGCAGGGAAGACTGGAGAGAATCTGTCATAGCAGAAGAATGGAATTGAGGGGCACCATCATCAGAAAGCATAGCTTTAAAAGGAGTGTCGCCAAAAGGATCTTCAAAACTCTGCAAGTACATAATTCGAAGGTGCTCAATACGGATTCAGTTCAACTAAAGTTTCTATCTTTTATGTGTTTGATTAGAAAAATATATGAAAAATGTCCGTTTAGTTGTGACAGATAATGGAAAACCAAAGGGAACGATGTATATATGTAATTTTATCAGAGTGGGCACTTCTACACTGTGAATGAAAAACTTAAAATGCACCATCATATACCTGATTACTGACACTAGCTACTGACATAGTAGCGTGCAAGGTTCCTGCTCCAGAGTTCATGTGGGAATCAGGCTCGAAGGCTCCAGTCACGTTTGCAGACTCCACTGGCATAATGGCCAATGGGTTTGAAGGAAAATCCGTCAGTGAGCCAAGTAAGTCCATCTCAGTATTGTTTGGTGGAACAGTTGGAGCAGCTGAAAAAAGGGGGGAAGTACCTGGGGTTTAGTGCCAAGAACCAACAAAGTAAGATAGCTTATAGTTTGGTTTGAGTCAAAAGAGTGGATTATCCTTAACAGACCCATGTTGGATTATCTTTGATAGGATGGTACGCAAAAAGACTTGTACATCAACTTTTTCTACCATGCCAAACACTTGTATGTCGATATGTAAGTAACCTTTAAACTATATCAGACTGGGATCCAAAACCTCTCTACAGAATTATGCATTTAATTGATACTCAAAAAATTGCATAGAAACAGGATACAGAGGAGATGTTTATTGCATAACACAATTCATGTGTAACTACTATACTACGTTAAAATGGTGACCGTGGGAAGTAGGCTACCTATAACGATAGAATGAAATGCATTATAGATTTATTTCATTAGATCACGTTTCACTACTTTCCCTACATCATCCAAATTGACATATGTCCATACATACACTTCATTGTATACAGCATCCAAGAACCTTCATCATTTAAAATATGCCCTCTGAATCAATATTTTATGAAAAACATGATGTCGCTGTGACAGAGGCAATTGAGTGAACCATACTACCTATCCACGATATGTACAATTCAAGTCATATTCGTGAAGTAGATAACAATATTGTCATCACCAATTCCAGCAACCTTATGAAAACCAAAATACACAATACTGAAGAGGGGAGGGGGAGATTCTTCCCTATCAAAATGAAATCTAAATTTCCCAGTTTTAACTTTAAGCCCTTAGTACTATTAATATTCCTCAGTAAATGTCGCTATCACAATCAAACTCTTAAAGGATGATAACACATGCTGGGTAGAGCTAGATTTAAATGGGGTCAACCTGAGGTTAATAGCATTAAAAACTAACAGAGGTTTTGTGCACCTGTGACTGAACTGCGAGGATCAAATGCATCAAAGGACCCAATTAACTGGTTTCCAGATGTTGGAGTACCAGGAACGGGACTTGACTGGCTAGGTGCACTGGTAACAAGCGCAGATGAAGTAGCAGGAGCAGAGTTTGAGATTTCTTGGTCCCTTTCCAATAAAAGATGTCCAGTTGACTAAACAGTTATTAAAACTGCTAAAACTAGAAATAGAATTGAGCAGAAGAAAACTAATACCTATCATTATGAGCTGGTGGGCTTTGAGACTCGCTCACTGCCTCTTCATAACTAGGAGGTGCACCAGTGTCTTGCTCTGAAAATTTATGATCATGCCGCCTGCCAAAAGAGATTCAACTCATAATTCAATTCATAGAACTCAATTGAACACACTATTCCATGAAAGTTTTTAAGAATTACCTCACGTCTGGAGACCTGTCATCACCTCTTCCACTACCATCACTGCAAGAAAAAGAAATACAGGCTAAGTACAACCCATGCCAAAATTGTACACCAGAGTGATCTGGGAAGGATTGGTTCTAAAAATATCAAAATTTTCCTTTGCACAGTAGCTCTCAACAGCATTAGTATCTTAGACAAGGTTCAGAAGAGGCACTCCTACATTCAGCATTATTGTTTAGTTGGTGTCAAGGACAAAGCCAGAGTGATTTGGTCTAGTGCCGTTGGAGCTATTTTGTGGCCCATTTGGAAGGAAAGAAATGTAAGAAGATTCTGACAAGTCAAAGTCTCTTGATCACATTTCTGACATTGTCTGGTTCAATCCATCTAATTGGCGTGCTCGTCACTTTTTTTTCCTTAATTACCTTGTTTCTCTTACCAACCTCGATTAGAGTTTTTTTTGTTTCACCCCTTATTTTTTGGAGAAGGAACTCCTGTCTCTTTATCCTTTAGGTTGTGTTATTTAGCTGTTGACCTTCTTTTTTCTTTTACCTTTTTGATGTTTCTTATCTCAAAAAAAGGGGTTCCTTTACATAATAGTGAAAGAATAATTCGATAACACATGATACATACCGTGCATTGTCATCATGATCATTATCTTGATCCTTTCTTGAACCATATCGGTGATCATCAACACTTCTTCGTCCCCAACTATCACCATCCCTGGGACTATCTTTTCCATAGCGTTCTTCACCATCTCTCCTATATTGATCTCTATCACGTATATTTGAGTCAGAATTCCTCCCACGGTCATCAGCTCTATAGTCATATTCTCTTTCCCTTCCATAACCATTGCTATTCCTATCTTCGTCCCTGCTTCTATAGCGTCCCTCATTATAATCATCATCATAACGGTCTCCATACCCCCCAGCATTGGAGTTTGGCCTATATGCTCCACCAGCTAATGATGCACTTCGAAACCTATCCAGTCATACAAATGCATTTATTGTTGAGCACAACCACGTTAAACTAATTACAAGGAGCTATCCTAATTTTAAAAATGTATGAGGAAAGGGGGAAGGAAGAAGAAGAAGACAACCGAAGAAAGAAAGAAAGAAGAACAAATGACAGATTTTTTTTCATGCCAAAAATTTTATTTAATTTCCAAGTTCACCAGGCTAAAATACAGGCTCATGCTGTTCTTACAATATTTGACAGAGAGAAGTTTGCTTGAGAAGCTAACAGACAACACAATAAAGATGCAGATTCTAAAGGAAAAAATATTAAACAAAGTTGAAGACCAAGAAAGGAGAAGAAAACATTGAACATGATTCACAAACATATTATCATACAAGATTGATCGCCAAACTTTAAGTAAATAACCTGCAGGCATTAAAATCACAGATACTTCTGCCATATAGACAAAATTGGAGAAATTGAATAGAGAAAGAAGCAGAAAAGAGATGGAGCGTTATATATATATATACAGATATAGACTACACTCACTTGTCCCTGTTAGTATTAGCCTTCTGCCTAATCTCACTGATTCTTTCAGAATCGTTCACTAGCAGCACAAGACTCTGCGACTTCTTTCGTACATTTGATCCTTGATCCCTTCCACTAGAATCAATATATTGAAAGCTGGACAAGCCCTATAGTGGGAAAAAAATAATGATTAAGAAATTAGAATAACATCCAAGAAAATGGAGAAAACTAAATAAAACATGTAGTTGTTACAAAGAACTAAGAAACTGTATTACTGATAATTGGTATGCATGATCCTTGATTTCGTCTATTACTCGTTCGGATCCATGAGCCACCAGATACTCCAAGACAGTTAAACCCTGAAGCACAACATATTTTCTTTTAAAAGAACTGTACCCTCAAAGAACGCAAGAAACAGAAAATCAAGATTTCTTTTTCCCTGAATAATATAATCAAGCTTTAAGGACTTTCAAAAATCATGACAAAAACTGATGGAAGATAACATTTTTTTTCCCCTGTGAAGACAATGAACTGTTGGGGGGGAGAAAGATTATGTTCGCACACATGTGCGCCAATATCAAATGACAGAAATCAAACCTTGTATACATGCCGCCAATTTTTGCCAGAGTCATTAACACGCTTCCAAATTACTGCCATGATCATCTGACACTCATGACTGCATTAAGATTTAGAATGAGCTCTCTTCTAATTCAGGGTGGGTAGTAGAAATCATTCATGAAAACCAGGTAACACTTTCAATCAAAAAGAAGAAAAAATGTGATGCTTACTAATTTTTGCTTGCTTGAGCAATCTCTGCAAGAAGTGTTCCATGGGGGCCCCAAGGCTCATTGCTAGTAGCATCAAGAACCTGCCAGGCAGGAAATGATCTTATTGTCAGAGTTAGAAGTCTTAAATGACCAGGTATCACATTTCAAACGATTTTCACCTACAAGGAGAATCTATCAGAGAAGAGCCAAAGAAAATCATTAAGGGAGAAAACAAAAAATACCTTCTGCTCCAATCGAGGAACTTTAAGCACTGTCTTATTAACCTCTCTCTTGCTGCAAGAAAATGAAATACAAAGCCATTTAAGTGAATATCATGCAAAAAGGTAATCAAGCATACAAAGAGAGGGAAAATGCCAACATTGAAGCACGACCCTGAAATTAATTTTTTAAGAAAAGAATAACAGGAAAGTTTTGTTAAGATAATATTTAAGGTTTTTTGAAGCATGGAACACATTGATTCTATACAATAGGCATAGAGCATCGAATCTATAATTTGCAGAGAACATTTAATATAGAATTCTTGATTTAAAACTAAAAGCATGTTTGATTTAAAATATCTAATTCACAAGTATTATGCCTAGAAGTTTTGCAGATCCTTGAAGCTTGAGATCGTTTAAGAATGGGAAGAGAAGCTTCGGTACTTCAGTAGAATGGTTGTAGGGTCCTTTGCTGGTGTCTTTAGTTAGAGTACTACAAGACTTTTTCAAGAAGTATAAAAAAAGCATAAATTTAAAGTAAAGCTAATTGTTAAGCTTTCATCATTCAAATATTCTTTAAACTATATGTTCCGAAAACAGTTTCAGAACACCATTATTTAACATGAATTTGAACTTTTTAAGAACCTATCAGATAGAACTTTGTTTTCTTAGTTTTTAATATTTGCAAAACTAGTTTCTGTATCATAAATCATATAGACCTTCATTCTTTTTTTTTTTTCTTTGGAAATTTAAGATACACTAATTTACCATAACTTCACATTTCACAACTCTTTCCACATCACATTCTTTGTTCTTTCTTCAGCAGATTGATTAAATAAAAGTTAAAAAACTAATATAGAAATTTTGAACATAGAAAACCCAACTAAAGTACAACAACCTTTCCAAATAATTGTTGATAATTTAGAATTATAATGTATATTCTATTAACACTACAGTTAATAAATTGTCTTATATGATCTTTATAATTTACACCGTGATCAAATTAAAAGTTACTCTCTTCTATGAACTTAAAACATTTATAAATCATACCAACTAAAAATAAAGTAGAAGCTGGAAAAGCTTTATTGAACAGTATGATAAAATGAAGTCATTAAAGTTGGAAAAAGTTCATATACTGATAAATGTTTATTTTCCAGTTTAAACTGTTAAATATTTTAAAATTACTCTATTTTAAACTTAACTTTCCCTAATTAGAACTTTAAAAATAATTTAGGATGTGAAAGAAAACGTCCATTTGAAATTCAGAAACATGTCAAACAGAATTTACAACCCTTACAGCTGTGCACTTCAATCATAAACCAGAAACCAAACAGGCTCTACATCATCCAGTGCTAGAACTTTTTATTTCTAACATTCACTTGCAGTGATGAAGTCATATATGAGCATTAAAATGTGAATTATCACTCACATATCCCTGACAGTCTGACCAAAGACCTTCTTCATCGTTGATGCTTTGATGGTACTAAAATTCAAATGAAGCTCACCTCAAATATTCTGGGCTGTTTCAGAGAAAAACAAGTAAGAGTGTTTAAAAGCTTGGAATATAGATTAGAAATCTAAGTAATGAACATGAAAGTACACGTAGAACGACTACAATTCCAAATTATGGTTATTTGACATCAAACACACCATGGAAGGAAACTTAATTTTCATCTACATTGCTAGCCACGTAAGTATACAACGAAATGTACGTTACAAACTTTGATAGATATGCATACACGCATCAGCAGTCGAATGGACGAGAAATACCGAACCACAAATCATGATCCACATCTGGCATTGTGAAAAGTATAAACAAATTCAAGTCGGTGGAAGAGAATTGGAAATTTCCAACCAAAAGCACCGACAAAACCAAACCAAACCAAAATTCACCTAAATGAACAAGAATCGAGGATCCAGATCATTAACATCAATGGCAACTTCGATCATCAATCATCAAAAGCAACAAAAGGCCAATTCAAAGAAAGAAAAAAAAGAAAAAAGAAAAAAAAAAAAACAGTATTCCGAATTCAATTCAAAACTTCATTCCAACTAACATTCGCGATCAATAAGCTGAATCAATAGCAAAGCTGTGGATGATGTAAATGAAAAATAAAAATAAAGCGCAAGATCTGAAAGGAAAGCAGTAAAATGATAGAAGAGCATACCAATCGCAGAAGGAGGAAAGCGGATGGATCAGAAATGGAAGAAAATGCTTACGCCGGAGAGTGGAATGAGGATGGCGGATCTGAAGCTAGTTGGAGAGGAAAGTAGAAGAAGAGGCGAGATTTTTGAACATGGTCTTGGAAGAAGAAATGCTCTGTCGAGGAAATAGCAGCGAAGGAGAATGGACGTACCGCGAGAGAGATAAAAGAGACAACGCAACTTACACGCAGTAAATTAAGGGAATGTATTTTTATTTTATTTTTATTTTATTTTTTTATTTTGTCTCATTTTACTCATCATTGTTTATATCTATCAACCATAATCTAATGGAACTTCTATTATTAAATATCCTTAAATTCCTAAGCTCATTATTTTCAATATTTTAAATTAATTTTTTCATAATAAAATTTAAGAATCAAAAGAAAATAAAATATATTTTTAGGCGTCTTAATTATAATTTTCATTTAATTCATAATTTTTTAATATTACATTTTTTTACATATTTTAAGACTTTACATACTTATTCTCGGTTTAAATCATTTATATTAATTAGTTTAATTAATTTTCACTAAACACTTATTTTCGGTAATAATAAATTTATTTAATTAATGAAAATTAAAAGACTAAAGAGGTTAAAAATATAATATTTTGAAATTTATGAAGTAAATTGAAATTAAATTAAAAGTAAGGGTAAAAATGTAATTATACTAAGAAAGGTATAATTACATCGGTTTAGACATTTATATTATTAATTAGTTTAATTCATTTTCACTAAATACTTATTTTCGCTAATAATAAAATTATTTAATTAATGAAAAGCAAAAGACTAAAGAGATTAAAAATATAATATTTTGAAATTTATGAAGTAAATTGAAATTGAAATTAAATTAAAAGTAAGGGGTAAAAATGTAATTATACTAAGAAATGTATAATTATTTTTAATTAGAAAATATTGGGGAAATATGTGAAGAATGGTCGCATCAGAACATTGGCCGACACGTTGAAGATTGAAGTTTGAATTTTAAATATTTTTTAAAAAGAAAAGTATTTAATAAATTAAAAAAGAGGAAGAATATTGGTTTAAAAGAAAGTCATGATATTGTGACAATAACCAATCAATGACACTTGGCCCCAGCTGTATTGTTTGCGACAGCCACAACTCATGTATTTATTTATTTATTTATTTATTTTCGGGGAATAACTCCACCGGCCGACCTGTAACGGCGACGAGCACGTGATGTGCGACGCTTAGCTAACTCTGACTACAAATTGACGTCTGGTTAATAAGACCTTCATGGCCTTGTTTGTGACTCTAACCAATAATCGACACTACGTTTACGACATTCAGATGGCTCATAATGACATGATATCTTTGATGGTGACCTGCTTTCTTCTAAGGACGATGCAACGTACATACAAGCATTTTGACCAAAAACATCGATTAGATTTACATAATCGACTTCTAAATTCAGATATCAACATTTGATTTTGACCCAGGTCCCAAAACGACAGTAAGTTTTTAAAATTATGTATTATTTGGACAGTTTCCTTTTAATCGTTGTGTGGCAAGTGGCTCGAACATCATAATAAAATAATAATAATAATAATAAATAAATAATCATATAAATTTCTAAAATTTCTAAAATTTTTAATTTGCAACTTTTTATTTAATAGATTCTTAAAAAAAAATGGATCTATTAAATATAAATATTATTTTATGTATAATAAAATTTTAACATTTTAATTGTATATTTAGTGTATTTATTAAAACATTTTAAAGTTTAAATTTATAATTTTGAAATTTACCTTGTTTAGCATTTTGTTAATAACCCTTTTGCTGCACAACATATTTTTTAAAATTATGAAAAAAGTGAGGAAAATTAGTTTTTAAAAAAATTCAGTGAATAATAAAATAAAGAAATTATACAAAAGTTTTATTTTATTTTATCCAAAAAAAAAAAACGAAGCGGGAAAAAGATGGGGGGGGGGGGGGGGGGGGGAATTTACAAATGAAGAATCTCAAAATGCTCAAAGAATTTGGCATTTGTTCATCAATGGAGGAAGGATCTGTGGCTAGATGAAGCCATTTGGATCGTATCGAAGACTTACAGAAGTATTCCTCAGAGGTTTGCATCTTCCTCCCATTAGAATCCTTTTCTGCCATAGCCGTTGTCCGTTTTCATCGCCTTCATGATATGAGATTGCCGTCGATTTTTTTTCCTTCGTCTGTTTCCGATCTTTCGATGGAATTTGAAACAATCGCTTATGATTTTCTCGGTTTGCAAATAGCATAGCCGATTCATTGTTTCTGAGATTTTTCTCGTAATTGAGATTTCTGTTTCGGTAGCCACTTTTCACCTTGCAGATTCTGCTCTTTATGAAATTGAAATTGAAATTCCTCTTTCTAAATAGGTCTAAGATCGACATAGGAAGTCTCGATTGGCTTGAACTCTTCTCGTCGCTTCGAATTATATTCTCTGTTTCAGATTCTGCCGCGAAAATTTCCTCTCGATCTTGGCGATAATCTTCTCCCGCTTCCGATTCGCTCAAAAAATCATCATCATCATCATCTCCATCGATTTTACTCCCGATTCCGCAGGCAGAGAGTTTTCCTCCGCCGAAGATTTTGCAGAACATGGAGGCAACTTCGGCGAGCCACTTCTTCTTCTCGATCTCGATGGAGTTTTCTTTTTCCTTGATGTTATCGGTGCAGTAATCGAATCTTTTTCGGAAGGGTTTGAGAAAGAACGTTGGGACCTTGAGGTAAGAAACGGAAGGAGTGGTGGATTCCGCGGGGTCTGATCCTGTGGTGTTGGTGATGATAACCACGGAAGCTTCTTGAGTTTCTTCTTGAAATTCTTTTGGTCTGATCTTGTGTAAGAAACCGATCTCCATCGCCGGAGCAACTGTTGGATAAAACTGCACTGCAGTATCAGTTCTTCCTTCAGCGCCTCCACGTCTCCCATTTTCTTTCTCCAATGCGATCTCTTTTAATTTAAGTTCTAGTGTCATTATTATTATTTTTGTAATAACTAAATTTTTAATAATAACTTAATTCTCTAAATTTTAAATTTTATAACCAATGTAAATTAACAAAAAAAAAAAATATATATGAACACATTTAATTTCTAATTATATTGATATATATATATATAGGTCATAGGGGTGCTAACACATGTGTAACGACCCAGATCCACTGGCAGCAGATATTATCCTCGTTGGGCTTTCCCTTTTGGGCTTGGGCTCCTCCTCACATCTGCTAGGAAGGTTTCCACACATTTATAAAGGGTGATTTGTTCTCCTCCCAAACCAATGTGGGACGCTGGCCCCAAAGGGTGGATTTGGGGGCGGTCCCACATAGCTTGGAGGAAGGAAAGGGTGTCAGCGTCCTTATTGGCACACTACCTCGTGTCTACCCCCTTTGGGGAACAACGAGAAGGCTGGCACATCGTCCGGTATCTGGCTCTGATACCATTTGTAACGACCAAAATCCATCGCTAACAGATATTGTTCTCTTTAGGTTTTCCCTTTTATGCTTTCCCTCAAGGCTTTAAAACGCGTCGGCTAGGGGAAGGTTTCCACTCGAAATGGACTCTTAAAAGAGAAAATTGAGTGCTCTCAACTGCAACGATGTTGCGAGAAATATTTTTTCCCCGTATATCGGTAAGAGAGATCTTAAGAACCCGCCTACCATGCTCGTAATCTTTTTTAGCTACAATGACTATCAATGTTCCGATAATTTTGTAAAATTGAAAGTACATAGGCTAAACTGTTATTTTCACGAACATTAAGAAAATAAAAATATTTGGTTTTTAGTCGTAAATCGTCTAATTAACGTGATCGTGTTATTCGACTTGTGATATAATTATTGATTATATATGTCTGTTATGTCCATGTATGAGAAATTATTTAACGGAAAAAAAATATTTACATAATATTTTTTAATAATTTCAAAATGTAGAAATGAAATAAAATATAGCATTTTTAAACATTTTCTTTTTTTTCTTTGTTAAACTAAACCCTGACTTTTGTTTTCTTCTCTCTTTCTCCGGTTCCATTTTCGATTCCTCAATCCTTCCCTTCGATTTCGCGGGTCTTCTTCCGCGGAGAAGAATTGATCCACAAGGAAGAAAGCTGCGTGAATCTTGTTTGATTCATTCAAAAGACGGAAGAAAATCACTGCTGTTGAGGTAAATTTCCTTTCTAAACCCAAAATCTGATTTCTAATTACCTTCATCCTCTCGCTCTCTCCATCCCCAGTGAGAAATGAAATTTGTTTTTGTTCTTATGATTCGAATCGCTTGGCCTTTTCTGTCGCATAATTCTGACTTCGTTGAACTGTTGTTTCACTTTATCAAAAAGGAGTATTACATTTCTGTTGTATTGAACTGAAAAACTCTTTGATAATGCTTTCGACGTTTTGAGGGTTCTTTCCCAATTCTTTGCATTGGGAGGATGAGACTTATTGTGTCATTAGTAAATTTGTTTAACTTTTCTACATTGAATCTTATGATATGCCTCGTGGGAAGAAGTTACTGGAATATGATTTGGTGTTCAGGATTTCCTTTTTTTTCCATTGGAAAGAAGTTACTGGAATATGATTTGGTGTTCAGGATTTCCTTTTTTTTCCATTGGAAAGAAGTTACTGGAACAACAGTGTGTTCATCTTGTTCCTTGCTAGAAATCTTAGATTATTACTCTGTTGATATGATGCCCAACAGAGTGAGATTTTTTAATGTGATAAATACTGCATCTTCCTGTGCTAGTGTTCCTCATCTCTTTAACCCGGATGGTTTGGTCGTGTCATCTCTCAGGAGTCTATTCAATGTAACCGTTCTGAATTCTATAAGTTCTGAGTTCAAGAAATGTTTATGACATTGATTTGGAATCTCTATTTTTTCTAGTGCTTTGATTTTCAAAGTGAATTCAAGAAACTGGTTGATCTGTTCCACAGCAGGAACATACTATGCAAATAGCTTGTCAACCCCATCCACTAGTTTACTTCTCGATCAGGTCTCTCTCTCTCTGTACTCTCTCGTGCATGGAACTTTTCATTGTTATTTTGGGCTCTAAAATGATATTTTAATCTGAAATGCAGAAGCAGCTCTAAAAGACAAAGTGGATGGAAGAATGTACAAAACTTGCATTCAAGCAACTTTGTTAAACTTGTATTTGTGGAACCTCAGACTCGTAAATTTGCTATGCCTTTGTGCAAAAACAGATTGAATGCTATCCCAAATGCAGAAGATGGGCACCCTTCTGCCTCAATGTCAGAAGACATCAATTCAAATCCGGTGCTTAATTCTATAGAGGGAGAGTTGTGGAGTAAATGGTCGCCACCAAAGTATCTATGGAGAGGGCTATCAGTTCTTTTTCTGGCTGGGCAGGTCATTATGAGGACTTTAAAGGGTAAAGTCCATTGGAAAAATACTCTTCAACAGCTAGAGAGAGTAGGACCAAGATCTGTAGGGGTTTGCCTTCTAACATCTGCATTTGTTGGCATGGCCTTTACTATCCAATTTGTTAGAGAATTTACTAGATTAGGATTGAACAGATCTGTTGGTGGTGTATTAGCATTGGCATTCTCAAGGGAGCTGAGTCCTGTGATCACGTCGATTGTGGTTGCAGGACGAATCGGTAGTTCGTATGCTGCGGAATTAGGAACAATGCAAGTCTCTGAGCAGACAGACACGCTAAGAGTCTTGGGATCGAACCCTGTCGATTATCTCGTCACGCCAAGAGTTATAGCATCCTGCATTGCTCTTCCAATTCTAACTCTAATGTGTTTCACAGTTGGGATGGCATCAAGTGCCCTTTTGGCTGACAGCGTTTATGGTGTTAGTATCAACATTATCTTTGATTCAGCTCTGAGAGCTCTAAAGTCATGGGATATTATCAGCTCGATGATCAAATCGCAGGTTTTTGGAGCTATCATATCGATTGTAAGCTGTGCCTGGGGTATTACGACTTCCGGGGGCGCTAAGGGAGTCGGGGAGTCCACAACTTCGGCTGTAGTCATCTCTCTTGTAGGCATATTTATTGCTGATTTCACCCTTTCTTGTTTCTTCTTCCAGGGAGCTGGAGATTCCCTGAAGAACTGTATGTAAACTCATTGAGCACTCTCATACTTCTGAATTTGAAGTTCATTTGTAGCTTGGTATTTGCTTTAAACTTCTAGATTTCCCTCAAGCAATTGTTTAAACACACTTTAAATTATTAATTTTCAACAAATTATTCCAAAACACACTAAAATAAAAATAAAAACACTCAACACAGATCGGTAATCTCTCATTAACTTCGACTGTTCCTTTGTACAACAAACAAATCCAATGTATCATGTGACATTAAGTATGCCACACCAAAATTGTGAGAAAATCCCTTCAATGAAATAGAAGCCTATGCCACTATACATTCAACTGTTGTATCAACAATAATCTAACAGTGCAAACTTTACATTCAAACCAATCTTACCACCCTCAGTTACCAACTTAGCAGCCGTTACCAGCCAATGTCCTGGAGTATCATGTGGCCCCTTTACCACCTCAGCCGTATCGACGTATTTAAGAAGCTTTTTGGATCGAACCGGGACTGGTGGTGCCTCTCCATAGACACCAGAGTTCAGAGCACCAGGGACCTGCTTCTTTTTATCAGCAGCAGCTCTCTGTGTGAACGTAAATGTTGTGCTTAAATTTGTGAGGAAAGTCGACTTGCGAGAACCTTCAGGGGCAGCAGCCCATTCGGTTCTTCGGATGGTACAATTGGGCAAGTGAGTGAACTGCAGGCGTAGGTGAAGTATTGTCTTAGGCCACTTCCCCTTGCTGATAAGCTGAGCTCCTGTTACAATGTAAACACCATTTCCATCCTGCTTCAACCAGTTGGGATCGTGCCTGACAACTGAAGTGCACACATTTGAATATCTTTTCCATTTGACAGGTTCGAGGAATCGACCATTGGAGTCGCTGTCGTCGGTGCCTATCCACTGGCTTCGTCTTGATTCATTAGATGTGCCGATCAATCTAGCCATGACTTTTGGAAGGCTGGTTAGATGTTGTACATGTAGAGCCAACCAGTTGGACTTTTTCCCTTCTAAATAGAGGCGAAGACCAACTAATGGTTTCCTACTACTTGTGACCTGAAAGGATGGTTTAAATACCAAAACAGGGTCAATAGTGACTGAGAATCAGCTAGCATCAATGGACTGCTCAAAACCAGAGAAACACAAGAAACATACTTCAATTTTACATTGCTATGCAGCGTTGTTCTTTTGGTAAAGATGGTTTCATAACATTTGTAGAATACCAATAGGAAAAATTGAGTACCTGGGTGGAGGTGATGTACGTCCTAGGGCTCATAAAAGTGAACTGCAGGGTAGGGCAGGTGGCCTTTCTCCTCTGATGCCCGAGAGGCAACTCACAGAAGTTTGGTGCCCATTGGGTCGGAATTTGGAACTCCAAGAAGTATTGCAAGTCATTCAAAGAAGGTTTATCTAAAATTGCAGAATCAAGTCAGTCAGATCTATATTAATAGTGTGGGGAATAGTAATACTATTTTCAGAGAAAAGAATAGGAGGATCAACTAATGAACCAACACCATTAAAGACGTCAATAAGTGCAGCTAGGAGTGAAAAACTTCCAAGGATTATTCACTTACATCCCGTTTAAAGGATAAAAATGCTCAATTTACATCAAAATGTCCCGTAAATTCTACCAACAGTTTCATGCATGAAACGAATTAAGATCTATATATTTTTGAAAGGCTATTTCTCCAGAAGTAATACAATATTGCAAGTAGTTTGACTGGAAATTAAACAGGCAAGAAGGTGAAGTTGAACAAGAGTGAAAACTAGAACAAGCATGGAGTAGCTTACAGCGTAAGTACAAGTTTATCGCATGGCTGAGATAACCACTGCCTGCAACCCCAGTAAGAAGAGAAGTAATAGGTACAAATTTGAATAAAATAACTTCTGGTTTAAAGCTAACAGTCTGAAGCCAGCTGGTATGACTGTGAAGGAAAGGATCCCCTCCTCGTTTAGAACAAATTAAGGTGATTCCCTGTTATGTTGAAAGTAAAGAAGAGAGTATTACGAGCTGAAACAATTTTCCAAAACAAATTCAGGTTTTTCTTTCTTGACTTACATCCTTGCTTGATGTTTCTGAAATATTGGCCAACTGTATCGAACTTGACTGCAAAATTTTTGTAAATATTTCTGGAACCTACAAGAGAAGAGAAGACGGTTTAGAACTAAAGGACGCAGTTGTACAACCTATAGAACATATCTTATTCTAGTCACGTCGTGAGAAGGCTATATCCATTTAAAAAATATTTTTTAAAACATAATCAACTTGATCATAGTTCAACTAATTAAGACATATACTTTCAGATCCTACATCCATTGGAGAAGAGAACGAAACATTCTTTATAAGAGTGTAGAAACATCTCCCTAGCAGACGCGTTTTAAAAACCTTGAGGGAAGCCCAAAGAAGACAATATCTGTTAGTGGTGGGCTTGGGCTGTTACAAATGGTATCAGAGTCAACCACCGGGCAATGTGCCAGCGAGGAGGCTGAGTCCCGAAGGGGGTGGATATGAGGCGGTGTGCCAGCAAGAACGCTGAGCCCCGAAGGAGGGTGGATTGGTGGGGGGTACCGCATCAATTGGAAAAGGGAACGAGTGCCAACGAGGAGGCTGAGCCCCAAATCGATTGGGGAGGAGAACGAAGCATTTTTTTATAAGGGTGTGAAAGTCTCTCCCTAACAGATGTGTTTTAAAAATCTTAAAAGGAAGTTCGAAAAAGAAAGCCCAAAGAGAACAATATCTGCTAGCGATGGGCCTGAGTTATTACATGTACCCCAACCAAAAAGGTAAGAGATTAAAAAAACATGTTTTTGTTTTTTTTAGAGAAAGTAATTCAACAATTTTTTGCATATAGATATACCTTTACGTCTCTTTTTCTGTGCAGAGAAGAGGGACTTCTTTTATCTGAGAATAGAATATCTCCAAGATCCTCCAAGTGTCTCCGAAGTTCAGCAGGAGGTATAGACGAAGAAGGTCTCTGCCGTACCGAAATTAAGTCTTGACCTCCAATGGCGGTTCCTACTATTATATGCGTTCCATATGTCTGTATAAACCTGCCTACTAAAATTCATTAGTGTTAAAATAGAATGAAACTCAAGAAGCAAAATTTCGAGCTTGATATTATAGGTGTACTAAAAACACCGGGTTCAACTAATCCTTGAATAAAGCCTTCTGCAATATCCTTCGTTTTTTATTGGTTCCATTTAGACAGCTTCTTATAATCTTTCTAGCTTCTCAGGTGTAGCACTGGACTACTCATACTCCCTTCCCCTCATTGTATTTCTTTTCTTTCAATACAAATCTGTCTTATCCACCCACAAAAATTGAAAACTTGGTATCACTGTCAACCAACTTGATGACATAATATAGGTAGAAAAAGACTCCTTTAGTGGGGAAAAAAGGATGTATAGAGCTATGTGAATGTTGTATGTTTCATCATTATCACACAACTAATTCTATTGCAACCGCTATGACTGATACTCGAACAGTTAGCATGTATTAATAACTACAATTGGAAACGCGTGTGTAACCGTCCAAGCCCACAGTTAGCAGATATTGTCTACTTTGGCCCATTATGAATCGCTATCAGCCTCATGGTTTTAAAATGTGTCTGTTAGGGAGAGGTTTCCACACCCTTATAAGAAATGTTCCCCTCTCTAACCGATGTGGGATCTCACAATCCACCCTCTTGGAGGTCTAGCGTCCTCGCTAGCACAATGTCCGATGTCTGGCTCTGATATCATTTGTAACAGCCCAGTCCCACCGCAAGCAAATATTGTTCGCTTTGGCCATTACGTATCGCCGTTAGCCTGATGGTTTTAAAACGCGTATGCTAGGGAGAGGTTTCCACACCCTTATAAGAAATGCTTCATTTCCTCTCCAACTGATATGTAATCTCACAATCCACCCCCCATTGGGAGTCCATCGTCCTCCCTAGCACTCCGCCCGGTGTTTGGCTCTGATACCATTTGTAACAACCCAAGCACACCACTAGCAAATATTGTCCGCTTTGGCCCGTTATGTACCACCGTCAGCCTCAATTCTAAAACGCGTCTAGTAGGGAGAGGTTTCCACACACTTATAAGGAATGTTTCGTTTCTCTCTCCAACCGATGTGGAATCTGACAGTAATTAAACAGACGACACTTGATACGAAAAAGAGAACGCAAGCAACAATATCTAGAAAGTACCTGGACAACGATGCTGGATCCCAATTGGATGGAACAGCTTTCTTCACTTCGTCTTGTAATACAAGTGGAGATGCCGTTAAATGCAAATAGTATAGTGCGATAAAATAACCATCAAAAGCAAGATAATTGGCATCAGCAGCATCATGAAACCAGTCTCCACTCAAATTAAACATAGAATTAAAATAGCCCGAAGGAACTTTTCCTTGTATGGAGGATCTCTGATTCAGTAACTCAGACATCTGCACAGAAATACATGGAACCAAACCTATGAATCTTAATTTTTCAGAATTGTACAGTGAAAACAGTGCAATTTATTCAGAATAAGCTTTCCCTCTTTTTGTTCTTTTGTTCATGAACCATTTCAAGAAGTAAAACAAAAACAAACTTGACAATGATAATTGAAAACTTTCAACTATGTTCAGAGTCACAAACTTCCTCAAAAAAAGAACAAGAACACAGTGTTATCAAAAAAAAAATATGTTTGTTCAACGCCAGGAACACTCCTGGCTGTGTTCAGTGCTTAGGTACTTCCAACAACCTGAGTATAGTTCTAGCAGATATCATCGACGAATAGGTTAGATGTTCGAATTCCCGCCACGATAATAAATGAACAGGTAAAAAGCTTCATGCTAGATATGCCTACTGACAGAGTTTTGGGGAAATTTTATTGTTACTCATGAATCCAATTCGAACTTGAATCCATGAGATGAAATCAAAAAACTAAGTGAAAATTTTCAAACTATCCATTAGGCTAATCACATGGAAAAGGTCGAGTAAATTCCACAAAGTGCACGAGAAGATGAAAGACATGGAAAAAGTGGAGAACCTGATTGAACTGAAGAACATCGGATTTGAAACGAATTCGATCTCCTTTATCGCAACGAATGTCCTGAGAAACTCCCTGAACAACACCTCCATCGGGAAAAACAATATCTCTTTTATTTACATCGTCGATCACCACCAACCTCCGCCCTCCGGCGCCACTCCCCTTCACAAATTTTAACCTAAAATCATTCGTCAGATCAAACCCTCGCCCTAAACACTCCAAAGCGCGAGCCTCAACCGGCTTCTCCGTCGAAATCATCGTGGAACCTCCTGATGATCAGCGGATAATTGGAGGAACCACACGAATGAGATAAGATTCAAGAAGATCAGAGGAGGAAGAAGAAGAAGAAGAAGAAGAAGTAGAAGTAGGTAGAGATCTGAAAATTTGACCTGCCCCCAAATTTGACCAGATAAAATACGAATCATCATAGACTGACAACGGACCAAATATGAATTGAAAAATAATGAAAAACATTTTTGGGATTCAGAAACACGAGGGAAGATTGATTGCGACTTCGATGGGGAAGAAAATTCAAAGAGAAGGAAGGGTAAAATATTGGCGGACACGACGGAGCGACCCCACGATGTTTGACTGTGCGGCGGAAATGTCCACCGGAAAGTCAAATGCCGGTTTGATTACGAAAACCAATACCAACTCCTCCCACTTCTCCGTCCATCTGGATTTTCAACGCTATATTCTTTTCAAATGCAAATTGCATAACCACGACAAACCAAAGCTCCAACATTTTGGTGGTTGAATTTCACCAACTTCCCATCAATCCTATCTTCATGTCTTGTTTTCTAGAATTCTGAGTTTACTACTCTAAACATGTTTCCTCTCGATATTGTCCACTTTGAGCATAAACTCTCGTGATTTTGCTCATTATGTTGTATACTTTGAGCATACAATTTAAGAAATAATCATGGGTTTATAAATAAAGAATACTCTCTCCATTGGCGTGAGACCTTTTGGGGAAGTCCAAAGCAAGAACTTACCTTCAAAATGGTTCTAACATGTTATGAGAGCCATCATCCAACACCTCCCCTTAATCGAGGCTCGAAAGCAAGAACTTACATTCAAAATGGTTCTAACATGTTATGAGAGCCATCATCCAACACCTCCCCTTAATCGAGGCTCGACTCCGAGTCTTTTTATTGACTTACTCCTCCCCTTAATCGAGGCTCGAAAGCAAGAGCTTACATTCAAAATGGTTCTAACATGTTATGAGAGCCATCATCCAACACCTCCCCTTAATCGAGGCTCGACTCCGAGTCTTTTTATTGACTTACTCCTCCCCTTAATCGAGGCTCGAAAGCAAGAGCTTACATTCAAAATGGTTCTAACATGTTATGAGAGCCATCATCCAACACCTCCCCTTAATCGAGGCTCGACTCCGAGTCTTTTTATTGACTTACTCCTTCAGGAGTCTTAGTCATTTTTTATTGCTTTCGAGGAGGCTTGACTCCTTTTTAAATAAACACGACTCTCCACAATAATATAATATTGTCTACATGACTTTGCTTTGTGCTCCCCCAAAAGGTCTCACGCCAATTGAGAGAGTATTCATTGTTTATAAACCCATGATCATTCCCTAAATTAGTCGATGTGGGACTTTCATCATCCAACAATATCAACGTGCACACTGTGACAGGCTCATTTGATATAGAGTTTTAGAACGTCATATCGTTACAATCACATTATCCTTTAGAACGTCAAACAAAACCTTACATCTTTTCTTCCATATCCAACATAGTTTTTCAAAGTCTTTGGATTGATTTAATTCGCCATTCAAAGTTTGAAGACTTTGGATATGATTTTTTCAAATAAATCACTATATATATATATATATATATATATATATATATATATATAATTATGAAGTTGACATATGAAATATAAAATTTAAATTCAAAGAATTGGGATTTCATGTTGGAATAAAAACACTTAGAAAAATTGAAATATATTGACTAATAAAAATAAATAATTTGTTATTTGAAGCACACACATCTAACTTAGAAGTAGATTAATTTAATACGTGTAAGAAGACTAATTGACCTTATTGTTATTTTTACTATATGCTTTTTTTATGAATACAATGTAAGGTTGATTAAAAATATTATTTGTTTTGCTGGCTTAAGAAACACATTACTTTAAATAAAATTTAAATTTAAATTTGATCAATAAAATTTGGAATTAATTTTTAAATGATTGTTTAATAGAGTGGATCGCTAGCTGTTTTTTAAATGATTGTTTTTTAAATGATTGTTTAAAAGACGACAGTCAATATGTTTCAAGCAACGCGTCCATAATTTACTCCGTAAAAAAAAAAAAAAAAAAAAAAAATATATATATATATATATATATATAGATACAAGAGGATACAGGTATAACTAGTGCATTAGTGGTGGAATTAGTCTATCGAAATCAAATAAATGAAAATTTCGACTGACGAGTTATTTTCATCCCTCATTTGGTTGCGATCCCTAAAGAAGTTGAAAGATGACCCTCGTTATGCAGTAGGGATTGGGCATCCATTTTGTCGAAGCCTCTTGCCATGTCAAGTTACTGAAGCTGGTTTTGAGTCGACGGGAGATCTAAAATAGGTTGTTGAATAGACTGTCGAAGTAACACAACCTACCAAATGAGCTGTGAAATTTGCCGATAAAGAAATCAAATAGACGGTTCAGTTGTGGACGAATTAGCTGAGATCACAGGGAGTGATCTCCGCAGCCATCAAGGTAGTTGAAGTTGAGATTTAACGAGTTTCTATAAAAATTAGTTTAGATTGAACTAAATTAATACTAATTTCGTCTGTAGTAAGTTAAAAGTGTAACTAGAACCTACTTCGGTAAGAGAATATCTCAAACGAAAAACATGTTTTTTATTAACCAGACCAATTAAAATACAATTTAAATTATATAAATTAGAGATTAAATTCAAAATTTGAATATTATTTTTTAAAATGTTTAAATTCAAATTTTAGAGGAATTTTTTTTTTTTTTATTACCGAAGAATATTAAGTATATATAAAAAAATAATAATAATAAATTCAAAATTTAGGAGAAAAAATGTATTTTGTTACCGGAAGAAATTAATAAATATAAAATATAAAATTATGAAAAATAAAATATTTGAGCTCCCAAGATTTATCCATTGTTTACCGAATTACCAAAAATACCCATTGGGGGACGTCTCTTTCTGCGAGGGCTTCTACTTAGAGACGGATATATAAGCAGAGGGAACTCTCTTCCTAACCCTAGGATTCTCGTTGGCTTTGCTTCCTCAAAATTTTCAGCAAAAATTTTGTCGAGAAAAATTTCCAAATACCAGAACGATATTCGGTGGATCATACATCAAATTTGGACATGACGGATTACGACGGCAGGTACGAAGGTAATGGGGAAGATGTAGACAACTATGGCGATGGTTTTTCTCCTCAAGCTCGTGGGGGCAGCCATGGTGGCCATGATACTCACAGTGATTCCAAATCTCAGGTCTTTTACTCATACATGCGCAATTCATTTGTTATTTTACGGTTTAGCTGAGATTTTGGGAATCGATGATAGTGCTGCTTCTAACCTGAAAATATTTGCAATTGGAGCTCAAATCGAGTTTAGTTGTCACATTCTTTAGTTTCAGTTATCAGTGGGACAGTTGAAGTTTGATATTCTGTCGTAGTTTGAGTTTTGAGTAGTCTGAAAGACTGAAATATCACCTTCAAACTTCCATCTTGAGCCAAGAAAATTCATGAAATGGTTTAACTTCCATGATTTCCAATACTAATTCTCTATATCTTGTTTGGAACGAGAAAGAATTTATTATTTTTGTTTGGTCGTTTCTTATGAAGTATAAGAGAATAACAGTTTAAGTAATACAACATTTCAATCACGATTTAAGGTTAAATCAACAAAAAAATTCTATGAAATTCGAAGAAATCTACCCATTTTTTTCTTGAAGACTTTCCAAGTAAAAACTGAATTAATGCATTTAGGATCTTAACCCTTATATTTCTAGGGATAACGAACGATGGAATTCATTTGAAATCCATTAGTATTTGGAGTTGCTCATGGTTTTGGAGAAACCTATTGACCATAAGTTAATTCTCGGTATTCTTTTTCATTGGGAGACATTGTTTTAGTTGACGTTAGGCAATTGGGTGGATATTGGGAATTGGATCTGTTTCTGCTTGCTCTCCCCCGCATTAAAAGGTCTGTTGTATTCTCTTCCTTAGCTTGGATTGAGGCTTTTCCTCCCCTTCCTCTTATATATAATTTTATGATTGAAATAGTTTCTTATAAATTAAAAGATTTTGAAGAAATCAAGTGTTACTGACAAATCATTCTTTTACAGCATGCTTCTCGAGACTATGAAAGAGAGAGTTCAAAAAGTCGAGAAAAAGAAAGAGACAAGGGGCGTGATCGGGAGAGGGACAGGGAGAGGGATCGGGACCGAGGAAGAGAAAGGGACAGAGAGAAAAGCAAGGACGGAGCAAGAGATCGAGAAAAGGATAGGGATCGTGACAAAGACCGTGATAGGGATCATGACCGTCATCATAGAGACCGCCATAGGGATCGAGGTGATAGGAGGGAAAGAGGAAGAAGTAGAGATGATGACGATTACTTCAGGAGTAGAGACTATGACAGGTAATGGGAGTTTAATATCATTATTTTCTGCTATGACAGGTAATGGGAGTTTAATTTCATTATTTTCTGCTTACATTTTATAGTTCTACTGATAGTGGTTTCTGTATTAATTTGCCTAGCTTTTGTTTTTCATAATGCATTATTGGCCCTTACCTCTTGCACTTCAGGGATTTAAAATTAGAACAAGGTCACCTGCATTGTCACGTAGTGTATAAAGGAACTTTAAGTGCTCCGACCTTTTTTGGGTTAATATTTCTTATTCTAATCAGAGGCAATGGCATAAATTGGTTTGTTTCATTTATAGGAGGAGAGACTATGATAAAGACCGAGAAGACAGACATAGACGTAGGTCTCGTTCACGCTCAAAGGGAATATCTGAGCATCGGTCAAGAACTCCTTCTCCTTCACGATCAAGATCACGCTCCAAAAGGTTGGTAATAGAAGTTAAGAGTTATGGTTTTCTTTTATACGGTATCAATGTACATCTACCTGAAGTTTATGGGTTGTAACTTTGTAGATTTTTAATATTTCGACTATTTGATTGTAATTGACAGCTATTAAATGTGAGCAGTAAGATAATGTGTTTAAAAGCCATAGATTGATATGTTGTTATTTAAGTCAACTGTATGGGTTTTGTTGAGATTTTGAATAACTATCTGCAGTTATAATTTAAAACGTGAAAGATTGAGTTTTTGTGCACTTATAGTTCTCTGGCATTTCTCCAACTGCATTCTACTTTTGCAAGTTCCTCACATTACACAATTACCAATACTACTTTAACCAGATTTATCAACAATGAGAGTGAGTACTATTTTTGTCTGTCAGTCGTCTATAAAGAAAGAGGTGGAGTTGATTTGAGAGAACTTTAATTTTGGTTCTTTCTCTTCAAGTGCGTCTTTCATCAGGAGTTTTGTAATTTTGGTCTTTTTTTGATTTGCACCAATTGGAGAGGCCTTTGTCTTGTATGTTTCATTGTTTTCAATGATTTTATTTTATTTTATTATTTTTTTTTTTTTTTGCATCATTCTTTTGAAAGATTTGAACGTTAGAAAATTAGTCAGTATGCGGAATGTTATGAAACATTTGTTTGCCGTTTCATTTTTTGTTTAGTATGGATAGAGTTCTATTTTCCTATGGACCATAGACAATTGTTAATATGTTCTTCTAAGTTCTAAGTTGCCATGGAATATAAGGGACGTCCACATCTTGTTTTTGAGCTGTGTATCTGGGTAGTGTTTCCCAGAAAGAAGTTGTATGGTTTGGAATCATGTATCCACTCAACATTTTATTGTGAGCGACAGGTTATCTTTATTTGGTTTCCCGAGTGCTCCGTTCGTCACATAGATACCTGTTAATTTTTTAGTTTAGGTTGAATTTCTTCTGCATTATACAGTTTCTCTCTCACGGTGATGAGATTTCAAGGTTTAGCGCCTTTCTGCTTCTTTTGTCTCTGAACTTGTTATGCTAACATCTCTTTATCTGCAGCAAAAGAATTAGTGGTTTTGACATGGCTCCTCCGACTACTGCAATATTGCCTGGTGCAACTGCTGCTTCAGGTACCTAATTCCTTGCACACAGGAATATCCTTTTGTATTATTTAACTGCTTTTCTTTGTTGGATATAGTGTGGAAAGTTGACAACAAATTGCATGGTGTCATTTGGTAAGCTATATTTTGTTCCTTCATCTGCATATGTAGCAATTTAAAAATGTGGTCTTTGAGCAGGCTATGCTATTATTTATTATTAAATTGGTACACTCATTCTGAAACTGAGAGGTATTTTGGTTTTTTGTTGCTTGTGTTTGGTGTTTGTTTGTTGTTTTGTTTCTATGTCTCGTCCAATGTTTGAGAAGGCAATGTTGGGCTACTTGCCCCTATGTGCTGACAATGGGCGTGAGCTGACTTCTGTAGCTTTTATGTGCAAGAAGGACCAATGCACCGGTTAGATGGATCTTGTTCGTCTTCATCTGGAAACTTATTCCTTTTTGGGTAGTCTTACAAATATTTTTCAGAATATGTACATGTATAAAATTTGTATGCTTAAAGAATTTATCAAAGAGGCTAAGTCGCATCATATTGTGTTTCGTGAAGCATGAAGTAGGTTCAGGTGATACTTGAAATCCTATGTGTGCCAATGTTGTTGGGTTGATTATGATTATTTTCTGAGATATAGCGTCATTTCTTTAGCAGGCCAGATTCCTGGGACAACTCCAGCTATTCCTGGAATGTTTCCTGCCATGTTTCCACTGGCAACGGGCCAGGTAATTCTGCCTCTCCCATATCTTTTTTAAAAAATGGAACAATACATGATCTTTTGAAAAATGGCATTTATTATCTGACCGAATTTATATATTTGAACTTTACCTTGTTTTGACTTTTATTTGTTTTCATGCAGCCCTTTGGAGCACTTCCTGTTATGCCGGTTCAGGCAATGACCCAGCAGGTAATGATTTGCCTTGTTTATCTCTCTCTCTCTCTTTCTTTCTTTTGGTTTTACGCATTTTAAGTTGAACTTTGAAACTTTGGTGTTATTTTTTAGGCTACAAGACATGCACGGCGCGTTTATGTTGGAGGGCTACCGCCAACGGCCAATGAACAGGTTTATTTTGCACCTCTTGGCACTCTTCTTTTATTCATATTTTACTATATTATTTAATATTTGAAGTCCGTATCTTCATATGTATTCTTATCTGGAGTTCTATACCTTTTGCATCCAATTGCAGATCTTTAGCTAATTTGTTCTGGGAAGGTCTTAGTTTCCATTAATTATTGATTTTTTTTATTCTGTATTGCCAAACATGAATTATTATCCTACCTGTTGACTCAAAGAAAACTTTGAATAACTTATCTTGGCTATGTCTGTTCATCTCCTTTTCTCAAGTGTAGTGGCAATAACCTCGTTCATCTCCTTTACTCACAAAGTTTATTTGTTGTTTGCAGTCTGTTGCCACATTTTTCAGTCAGGTCATGGCAGCAATAGGAGGAAATACCGCTGGCCCTGGTATGGGGTTCTTTTTCTTTCCATCTAAAATTACTTCATTTTTTATTTCTATTTTTATGCCAAATTAACCAATTCTTATGTTGGCCATCTATCGTTTATAGGAGATGCGGTGGTCAACGTGTACATAAATCATGAGAAAAAGTTTGCTTTTGTGGAAATGAGATCTGTTGAGGAAGCTAGTAATGCAATGGCCTTGGATGGTATCATCTTTGAGGTGCGTAGTTTTCATTAGTGTGTATCTTATATACATATTTTATGTTCAGACAAAATTTATTGTGAAGTACATTTTTCTTATTTCTTATTATTTTTCAAATTAGGGAGCGCCTGTCAAGGTGCGAAGGCCTAGTGATTACAATCCTTCACTTGCTGCAACGCTTGGTCCCAGCCAGCCGAATCCCAATCTGAACCTAGCAGCTGTTGGTCTAACACCAGGTTCTGCTGGTGGTCTTGAGGGTCCAGACCGCATTTTTGTGGGTGGACTACCCTATTACTTCACAGAAGCTCAGGTCAGGGAGTTGCTGGAGTCTTTTGGGCCCTTGCGAGGTTTTGATCTGGTGAAAGATAGGGAAACTGGAAATTCAAAAGGCTACGCATTTTGTGTTTACCAAGATCTTTCAGTCACAGACATAGCCTGTGCAGCCCTCAATGGTATTAAAATGGGTGATAAGACGCTCACTGTTCGACGTGCTAATCAAGGTACCAACCAGCCCAAACCAGAGCAAGAAAGTGTTCTGTTACACGCACAGCAGCAAATTGCATTGCAGGTGAGTAAAGTTGGTAGGCCTTCCCTCTATTTATGTTGAATTTTTGAACAGCACATGCAATGCCCTTCTCCTACATAGGAGTTTTAAAATAGGCATACATCATTGAGATTATCGTTATGTATGTCTTTGTATTTCAACCGATTAACTTGGAGAAGAATGCTAATTGCATATTTCCATTAAGTAACCTTTATTAACTAGATAGTTCCATTGAATTTTTTATTCAGCCAGCACGTTGTTGAGTTCCTTTGAATGATCTGAAGGACTGAAAATTCCCAAAAATAGTCTAAACTTGTAAACTTTTGTAAAATGCATGGACTATCCTAAATAGCGATAAATGACTTTTAGTGGCAATTAGCCTGCTTTAGTTTCCTTGTCTGGTATGCATTTCAAGTGCACCTATTAATGAAAGCATGAATAAATCGAAATAAGACCTGAATCTGTACTGCTCTTTAGTTTGCTCTTGGTTAAATTTTTGTTGGTCATCTATCTCTTAATATGGTAATTTATCGCTGTGAAGTATTATCTTGGATTTATTGCTGTCTTACCGAATTCTTTTTGCAGAAGCTGATGCTACAGCCAGGGGCTGTATCCACCAAGGTCCTTTGTCTTACACAAGTTGTTTCCCCTGAAGAGCTTATTAACGACGAAGACTACGAAGATATCATGGAAGACATGCGAGGGGAAGGCGAAAAGTTTGGTAAGCTAATACATTGTTTGAATGTTTACATAACGCCATAGATTCTATATAGTAGATATGATCCTCAATGCTTCATTGCATACTTATTGTTTCCTTGTTTGTTTTTTCTGTGTGATATCTCTGTTTTACAGCCTTTTCTTGTCCTCACATTCTGGTAGAAAGAATCAGACAAATAACTTACAGACAGAAGCCTCCATAACCTTCTATCTTTATACGCCGACCCAATATAAGTTTCTTACTTGATTCTGCAAATTTGTGGTTCCAAGTGTTTATATTATGTCTTTGCAGGTACATTAGTGAACGTCGTTATCCCACGTCCAAGACCCAATGATGCAGCACCCGGAGTTGGAAAGGCATGACTTACTGAATTTCAACCATGCTTTCCATTTTTTTCCATTTTGAGAATTATCTGCCAGTTTATTCGTCCTGCAAACCCAATTTTTTTTTTCATACATTTGAGTGCTCAAAGGTTGCAAAAGCATTCATCTTATCATATTAAGATGGTTAAATTACGAATTTGGTGCTTTTGGTTTTGAGAAATTTAGAATTCAGTCTTTTTGACTTTAAATGTTAAAATTAGCCCCCATGGTTTGACAAACCTTCAT
Source organism: Cucurbita pepo subsp. pepo (assembly GCF_057944985.1). Classification (NCBI taxonomy): domain Eukaryota; kingdom Viridiplantae; phylum Streptophyta; class Magnoliopsida; order Cucurbitales; family Cucurbitaceae; genus Cucurbita; species Cucurbita pepo. The sequence goes on along the minus strand of NC_141814.1, from coordinate 13,732,962 downwards.
AAATATTTGAGGGTTTTATCAAACCATAAGAACGGAATTCTAACTTCTTGAACCGCTGGGACTAAAAACCCTAACCTTTCCCAAATCATATGGAACAAATTTTGAGTGGTAGAGATTTGTAAAAAACTGAAAGTGTAGTTGAGTTTAAGATTTTTGTCATGTTATTCTAGAAAGTCTAATCGTTTCCAGACATGTTCTATACACCAGGTGTTTTTGGAGTATGCAGACATTGACAGCGCAACCAAGGCTCGAGCTGGTTTGAATGGAAGAAAATTTGGAGGGAACCAAGTAGTGGCTGTATTCTATCCAGAGAACAAGTTTGCCCAAGGGGAGTATGATGACTAAACCTCCTTTCACTTTTACACAGTTGTTGGACAAATCTGTCATTAGAAAGAGAAAAAAAGAAAAAAGAAAAAAAAAAATTTACCTTTATTCTTAATGTGGTGGTAAGTTTGTGTGTTAATCTTGAATCTGAATTGAGTAGCCAAGTAATGCAAGTGATCTAGATTTAGATTGTTAGATTCTTGAATCTCTCTTAACCTATTTAAATTAACTGATGTTGGAAAATTTGGTTCCATTTGATTTGATCAAATCTTTGTAAAGCCTTAGGATCTACTTGCCATTCCTCTTCTATGCTCAGGCGGCCACTCTCTAAACTAATATAAAATTTTTGGGGTAGGATGCTCTGTCGAAATTAATATCGTACTCGATTTTATTTTGTGATTATGTTTTGATCAAATCTTTGTAAGTTGCTTGGTTAAGTAGCATGTTTGGGGCATGGCTGACATGACGAATCTCCTTGGCAAGGTACTCTTGAACTGAGGCTTGTACCATCTTGCCATAGAGCTCGAGTTTTCTCAGATCATATTAGAGTTTCTTCTTTTCTAAAATCATTTATCGAAATGATGTCTATTCTGCCTACTTTTTGTTTTAGTTTCGAGGGCATTGGGGCGGGAATTCTCTGTGGGGATCAGTTCGAGGATTGAGATCTTGCATACATATCAGACAAACTCATTGAGATCTTGCATACATATCAGACAAACTCATTCGTGCTTGAATATAGTAGAGCCAAAAATAGAAGCACAAGAGGAAGCTAATAGCCTAAAAAAGCATCAAACAACCTCCAATAATAGGTCCAAATTCGATGGCTGAGGGGCTGATATACAACATATACCCCTTGGCATTATTTAAAGGAGGAGCTCCAAGCATATGAACAATGATATCAGTTTACAGGTCGGATCTCAATTCCTTCAACAATCAAGCCTTGATAAGGGCTACGAGCGAGCTGCTGTAGATTGAAGATAATGGAGCCATCGTCTCCCAAGTCGTTATAGAACTCACCCATATGAACTTCCATCCACCCGTCTTGTCTTTCTCGAATTTGAGTGGGAGCTCCTTCAGGAGGTTCCAACAGCACTTGCTTTGGTTCTTGGGTGTCGTCCCCTTCAGAATAAACCCGCAACTTGACCGGCTTCCTCTCGAACACCTGTGCCTCCTCCGTAAGCTTGAACACAAAATGAGCTGCGTAGTTTGTTTTCAGACTCAACTTTCTTGCTTCAATCCTGCCTTCTATTTCAAGCCACCACACATGGTCCAACCTGGCCACTACACCAAACCTGATACAAATTTTTTTGTTAATATGATGAAATATACGACAAAGATCCTTGGCTCGATCAAACTTAGAGTTTGGGATATAGAATTCATGATAGCCCAAGTCCACCGCTAGCAAAAATTGTCCTTTCAGGTTTTCTCTTCAAGGTTTTCAAAATGTGTTTGCTAGGGAGAGGTTTTCAGACTCTTATAAAGAATACTTCGTTGTTCTCCTTCTCAACCGATGTGGGATCTCACAACCTACCCCCTTTGGAATTCAGCGTCCTTGCTGGCACTCGTTCCCTCCAATCAATTTAAGACTCCCCTAATCCACCTCTCTTCGGATCCTTGTTGGCACACCTTCTCGTCCACCCCTCTTCAGAGCTTAGCCTTCTCGCTGGCACATCGCCTGTTTGGCGCTGATACCATTTGTAACCATCCAAGTCCGCCACCAAGCAGATATTGTTCTCTTTGAGGTTTCCCTTCAAAATGCATATGGTAGGAAAAGTTTTCACATCCTTATAGAAAATGTTTCATTCTCCTCTCCAACCAACCAATGAGATCTCACATTTCACTGTTCCCACATCCTTATAGAAAATTCTTCGTTCTCCTTCTAACCATATGTGAGATCTCACCATCCACATTACCAAGAAAATTCAGTTTTCCATGGAAGAAGAAAACATATTAGAATCAAGTATCGTTTCATCATAAACATAGTTAGCGAAGTATTGTTTCATCATAAACATAGTTAGCGATAGAGAATTAAAAGTAAAGCATTACAGGGGATCTCACTTATTGGTTAGTTTCATAGAAAAACACCAAGTTATTCTAAGTGTAGATGAAAGAAAATTGATTAGAAAGCAAGTAAAAGAGTTATTGGAGTGAGTACAAGAAAGTCGAGGTGAATACCTAGATTGAGGGTCATGTTCCCATCGCCAATATTGGGGAGTGTCAGACCAAACGATCTTCAAGTCCTTTGCTCCTCTCATGTACCGCACCTTCCCACTCTCTTTCTCCAAACCGAAGCTCTGAAACTTATACGATTCAAGAACATCTCATCAAATTAAGCTTTTCTTTCAAATTATCACTAATTTTTTTTACCGTGTTTCCGGTGCCGATCAGAAGTGGATGATCGGAGAGACGAAAGTACAGATCCTTCCTCGACAATGAATTCAGAAACTCCGGCAACGACGGCGATGACGACTGCGAAATGACGTCTTTGATGTCGGAGGGCAGCCGAGCTTCCCAAACAGCGTCGGAACTAGCGATGGATCTGAAGGTCCGGGAGACTGCGGCGGCTCGACAACCGTCCTTCACCGGCGCTAGGGCGAGGATGCGAGAGATGCACTCCTCCGGGAGCTGGGTGAGCCAGTCGATCTCGTCCATTCCGTTGCCCTCTCCTTTCCCTTTCGCCAATAATGGAAGAGTTGCAGAGAAAGCACGTGAATAAAGCTATGCCACTGCTTCACTAACTTTTTTGTTCTTTTATTGGGAATAACTTTACTCTTTAAACCCACAAATTATCTATCATATTCATTCATTGCGTATATAATTGAAATAATTGTGGATTTTACTTTTTTTTTTTTTTTTCAAATAATTTGGAGTTTTCATCTTTTTAGTGCCTTAATTTCAATTTGAATTATGCTTGTCTTGACTTGAATTTTGATATTCTTCTCCTTTCTTTCTTGTAATAGTTTCTTTGGTTGAATTTGTAAAGAAAAATTTGACGACGTGGGTGGATACTATTGCCACGAGTACCATGGTCGAAGTGTGGCATCATACTGGTGCTTCGAGTACAATTGTCAAGGTGTGGCATCTCATACTGGTGCCTCGAGTACAATGGTCAAGGCGTGGCATCATACTGGTGCCTTGAATACAATGGTCCGAGTGTGGCATCATATTGGTGCCTCGGGTGAGATGGTGTGACATCATACTGGTGCCTCGAGTGGTCAAGGTGTAGCAATTATATTGGTGTCTCGAGTACAATGGTCGAGGTGTGGCATCAAACTGATGCCTTGGGTACAATGGTCAAGGTTTGACATTATATTGGTGCCTTCAATACAATGGTCAAGGTGTGACATCTCATACTGGTGCCTCGAGTACAATGGTCAAGGTGTGGCATCATATTGGTGCCTCGAGTACAATAGTCTAGGCGTGACATCATACTGGTGCCTCGAGTACCATGGTCTAGGTGTGGCATCATACTGGTGCCTCGAGTACAATGGTCAAGGTGTGACATCTCATACTGGTGCCTCAAATGCAATGGTCAAGGTGTGACATCATACTAGTACCTCGAGTACAATGGTCGAGGTATAGCATCATACTGATGCCTCGAGTACAATGGTCAAAGTGTGACATCATACTGGTGCCTCGAGTACTATGGTCAAGGTGTGGGACCCTCACCAAAGGATTAGGAGGAGCATCAAGACCATGGTAACTAAAGGAAAGGGTGGATGTGATGAGTGTCGAAACAAGCATTGAAACTTTGGTAGGTATGGACAAGGGAGCCTTGATATCTACGGGCCAAGGTAGGAAGAAGAAAAGGGATGGGGAGAGTAGCATGCATGCAGGTTGAGACGTGGCGAGCAGGGCAGACGTTTAGTGTGTGCGTTGGCGGCGTGTGTTCAGAGAGACAACAGCATACTCTCAGCGCCATCTCGCTGACGCCCTCCTCCCTATCTTATAACCCCAACGCCCATCATATATTCAACCTTTTCTTACCCCCATCCTACAAAATTCCAAGTTTCGAGACTCGTGTAATACAAAATTTAAAAATTTAGGGACTAAATAAATATAAATTTTAAAAATAATTTTTTTTATACACGATCGAATATATTTGATAAGTAACTGTTGACACAGTAACTATCCTCCGAACAAGTCTTGCTTAGTTCTGAGAACTTGCTAAACCTCGAGAGTAGTAGACCTTTGTTAATGAAATTAAATTTTAGTAAATGTGTGAGATCCTGTATAGACTGATGAATAGAAGAACGAAATATTCCTTATAAGAACGAAATTAAATTAGAATTCTCTTTCTAACCCGATGTGTTTTAAAAACAGTGAGTTTAATGATCATACGTAACGAGCCAAGTTGACCATATGTTTTTTTTTTTTTTTTTGGAAGAATTTAAATATTTTGGAGGCCTTAATAAAAAAATAAAAATTTATTTTTTTTTTATTTTGTAATTAAAAAAAAAAAGTTGGGATTTATGTGGTGATTTCCAAGAAACATTTGTCGTGGGCCTCATTAGCCAAGAAAAGACGTGGCACGCCGCTATTCTGCTACCTCCTTCCCTATTTTCGTGTCCAAACAGCGCCACATCTCCTTCCCCATAAAACCCCTTTCCTCCCCCAATTTCTCTTCGTTCCCATCCTCGAAACAAAAAACGCCGATGACGAAAGCAAGGCTCTCTCTGATCGCCGTCGTGGTGCTGGCGCTGCTGGAGGTGGCGGTGCTGGCGGAAGGATACAGCGGAAGAATAGGCGGACGAAGAAGAATCAAAGACGTGAGGAGCAACGAGGAGGTGCAGGGATTAGGGAGGTTCAGCGTGGAGGAGTACAATCGGAGATCGCGGCGGAGTGGAAGCGGAGAGGTGAAGTTCTTGGCGGTGTTGGCGGCGGAGAGGCAGGTGGTGGCCGGAACGAAGTATTACTTGAGGATCTTGGGGAGTGAGAATGGTCGGAAGAGGATTTTTGAATCGGTTGTGGTCGTGAAGCCGTGGCTAAGGTCTAAGCAGCTTATCGATTTCTCGGCGTCGAGATTGTTTCCGAGTAGTATTTCAAATTTCTGAGGGTTTTTGGGCGTCGAGAGCGTTTCCGAGTCCGTCGGGAACAGAGTTGCACCAAATGCAGAGGTTAGGGGAGTGAAGTTTTTGCATGTTATATACTAAATAAAAAATTATATATTTTTCTTCATTTTTTATTTTCCAAATATTTTATTAAATCGATTTATCTCTAACAATATGAATGGATATCTGATTCACTATGGAACTATAGACTATAATTTTTTAAATGTTTAAATTAATATTTAATATATTTGATAGCTTAAAAAGTTAAGTAAGAAAAAAAAAAAAAAAATGGATTTATTTTTAACAATTTTACATAAACTTAAGTTTCAAAAGTTATATTTTCTCTTTTAGTATAAGATTTAGCTTAAAAAAAACATTTCTGAAGTGCAAAACAGATAACATCGCTAACTCAACCAACTAAATAAGAGCGTATAGAACTGACTTAACGGTACAGTTCTTGAACAACTTGAAATTGGGTCAAATTAGATTCAATTCTCAATTGCTCCTATCGTTTGAAATTGGTTGGGTCAAATTAGATTCAATTCTTGAACAACTTGAAATTGGGTCAAATTAGATTCAATTCTCAATTGCTCCTATCGTTTGAAATTGGTACTCCTATCGTTATTCAATTCTCAATTGAACTATTGATTCCAACTATCGTTTGAAATTTGGTCAAATTAGATTCAATTCTGAACTGCACTACTGATTCGAGCCATAGTCAGCTATAGCACATGGTGTCATATAACTGTACGAAGAAGAATCTTGAAGTATAAACAAATTCATAAAATGGAAGCATATGATACAAACATCATGTTGTCCTTAACCAACCAAAAACCAAGATGGTTTAAGGAAGGGAAATTAAGGATCCTTAAAAGCATCAAAGCTACATTCATAATGAAAAGGTTTGAAGAGGGAAAGAAAGAAAGAAAGAATGATCATGAATGTAGAAGAAGAGGAGGAGGTTGAGGTTGAGGTTGAGGTTGAGCTTGAGCAGCCATTGACAGCTCAAACTGCCTCAGAGAAATGGAAGGGAAAGAGAGAAAGTCAGTGAGATTATTGTCCCATCCCTTAATGGGGTTTGTAGTGGTTGAGCCATCCAAGCCAATGTGCGTCACATGCTTCACATCTGTTGGATATCCGATCTCCATCTCCACCTCCTCTACTTCTTCTTCATCCTCCTTCCTCAAAACTAGGGTTTTCCACACACAACACAACATATACAAATACATTAATATGGTAGGTAGGTAAAATTAGTTGGTGGGTATGCCTCATTTTGTTTAATAACTTTGGATTTATATAATAATCTTTGAGTTATTCAACTAATACTCTATTGGGGGTGGGTGTTTTCATTAGCTTCAATTGAATTGGTTGGATAAAGGGGATAATTCCAATTTCATTTCTAAAATTTCATGTCTCCGTTGTTCCATACTTAACTCGATCATATTGAAGAATCACATTTTAGTATGATTTCAAAATAGATCCTATCATTTTTCCATACTTAACTCGATCATATTGAAGAATCACATTTTAGTATGATTTCAAAATAGATCCTATCATTTTTTGAAAGATATCGAATGGGAGATGAAATTCAAGTAAATAAATAATTACAAGAGATATAGAGAGTTTTTGCTTACCAAATAATTGGGAGAAAGTTTTGAAGCTTCTGACCAACTTATGAACTCCATTTGAAATGTTAAGTAAAATGAAGAAACTAGAAGGGTTCTTCATTTTCACTTCAGAAATTTTGTGTTCACTTTCTTCTCTTCCTAACAATAACATATAACAACATATAACACCTTAAAACGGAACCCTGTTCGGTTGAAAGAGCAAACAATATTATTTGGAAACAAGAGAAGAGAAGAGGAAACCATTGATCTTACTTGCTACACTCGGGTTAACATCTGAACCATTAAGCTCTCGACCTTGAGTTGTAGAAACGGGCATACCCGTCGCGACGGTAGAGCGAGAAGCACAACCCGAGAAGAAGGGAAGAGCCACAAATTTTGCAAAGGCTCTCATATTTTCAAGAAGGGAAAAGTAGAAGTGATTAAAAGCGAAGTAAAGAAGAAGAAACTTGAGAAGAAAATGATAAGGTTTTGTGATGTAGTTAAGGGTATGAAAAGTATGAAAATGAGAAGGAAAGGGAGTTGGTAGTGTTACCAAAAGCTGGCTTTAGAAGCAAGATAGAATGATTTAAATGTGGAACAATAGAAGACCTACTCCAAAACAATCTTCAATTATAGGGGTGGGTATTAGTTAGATAGTTAGTTCAACAGTGCAATTCAAAACTAATATCCTCTCTCTCTCTCTCTCTCTCTCTCTCTCTCTATAGTAGGTTTAGGGTTGGGCCTATGGGCCAAGACATGTTAACATCAAATAGGGGGCCAACCCCTTTGGGCCACTCTTGAAGACCAAGGTAAGTGGACATTCATGTTGATGGGGAAAGATATGGGTTTTTCCCTTAATCTAGACTCAATCCTGTACTAACAAACATTGAATCAATATCAGAGTGAAGAGGAAGGAATTTCTGTTTTAGCTCCTAGTTTCACACATTAAGTGATGTTTAAGTTTCCAATTGTTTTGTTCTTCCTAAAGATGCATTGCTTTTTGTAACCATAAATAATCATTCCCAATCCAATATAGGAATAGCCATCAGAAGAAAGGTATAATCAATCAAATGGAGTTCCAAATTATTCCTATGTTCTTGCTCACTTCATGTGGTAAATATGGAAAATGGTTTGGAAAAGTGATAACATGAAGATTTAGAACAATTATTTTCAATTACTTTCAGAATATTCTGTACAGAAGATCAATGGTTAATGAACTCAAAGGAAAAAAAAATCAATGGTTAACAATGGAAGCATTTGATACCCAACTAATGGCAAATCTACAAAACCAAGGGCATTGGACCCATATGTCAACCAGACTAAGAATAAGCTTTCCTATGATGCTCTGCTAATATTGTAAATTTGGACTGCTAATCTCGACATCTGTCAGACGTTGTGTTCGTACAATTAGGAAATATGGGATTAAGGAAAAAAAGAATTGCCTGATTAGACATTGCTGAGTTGAGAAGCCAGAACTCGTCGCAAACATGCTACATGTCATGCTGAAGGTGAGCTGCCATTAACTTTACATGATAGTTCTGCCCAAGAGAATACAGAAAAATCAGCAACCACGGTGACAATGAAACAAGGAAAAGAGCCAGGGCACATTCAACAGAAGAATAGAGTCTAAAAGAGTTGCGAGTAGCCAAACAAAATATATTGAAAGGATCACCGGCAGATGTGTAGAGAATATCTGAGTGAATGTGATAGCTCATGCATTTTACACAAAGTCGGAAAACAAATAGAAATTTACCTCCAAATGGACTCGATCAAGCAAATTTTCACAATCAAAAGTAAGAATAGAAAAAATAAAAGATCATTCCTGTTTTGCTGACCTGCCTCATTCCCCTCTCCAATCTACTAAATCTGTCCGCGATACATGTAGCTTTGAAACTCGTTCTTCCTCTTCCGTATCATTGACTACACCCCGACATCTTGGGAAGCCGCAGTAACATGCTAGTTGTTCATCAATAGAAAAAAACCTGAATGCAGGTTGAATCGTCAGCATCCATAGAATACCAGAAAATAGGATATAATCACCAAATATGAGCAGAACCTATAATCATATGTAAGTTCTTCCCATCGCTTGATGTCCCTCTTTGCAAAGATTATTATGTGTTCATCTCCATTGACACTTATAACTCTTGAGTAGCAATTTGGCTGCATAAAGGAAACATTAATGTAAATAATCAATGAGAATTTCTTGTTTTGAAGAGGAAAAGGATGGAAATAGAGCAACAAAAGAAAACGGAAACCAATTTCCATAAGCAAACTCTTGCCAAAGGGTTATATTTATTGGGGATATGAAAACTTCCACCAATGATATTTTCCCCAATGAAAATGCAAGTTCCCAATATGTCATTAGGTTGTATTCGAGAATCGAACCTCCTTTACTTGAGGACAAGAATTCTCTCGATCCCGACATCAAGCTTGATAGAACGCTAAAAAATTTAAAGAGAAGAAGGAAAAATAAATGTATAACTTGAGAAAGTAATACATACTTCACAAGAGTGGTTGATCAGATGAGCAATGCTTCCAGCCCTTGTAGCGTCAATTACTCGTTCATCATCGATTCTAAACATGTAAGTGCCAGCACCCTGAAATAAATGGAACTCATTAACTTATCTTAGTCTGTTTTCATGAAGGTGGAAGAATGGGAAACTCCAACATCTGCTTGAGGATACAATAGAGGAATGCCCATAAATTTACCAAATTCAAGAAACCCACAATTCACTTCCGTCCAGAAAACCAAATTAAAAAGATGATCTTCCCAGGTTCCAGATCAAGTGACAATTTGAAATCTTAATTAATTAAATGAAGAATCTATCTTACCTTTAACTTTACACTACTAAATCACCTCATAAGTGGATCACAAGAATCACTACGTCCTTACAAAAGAAAAAAAAAAAAACTTGCCTTATCAGACGATGTTACAACGCAAGCACACCTTTATACAGTCAGATTACAAGAGAGCCGAAACAAACTAACGCTAGAAAGTACTTCATCTCAAAGAATGGTCGGTTTGTGAAAAAAAAATTTTATTCTACTTCAACTATATCAAAGAATAAGCACTCTACATGAGTTAAATGGCAGCCAACCAAACAAAACATAGGAATAAATGGAGCCAGGTTGTTTTAACATTACATAAGGGCACAATCAACCACCTCCCCCCCCCCCCCCCCCCCCCCCCCCAAAAAAAAAAAAACACACACACACACACACACGCCCACCAAGGCACTCAAATTAAAAATAAATAATAAAACAAGACCAAGATATTGATATTGGAATCGTAGTTAATGATGAGCAGGCAGGTTAATGGTTACTAATGAACTTACCACCAATAAATTATATATGAACCGCTCCCTCCTGTCAGCAATGGGAGGTCTTACAATTTCTCCCGTGTATTCGATTACCTGAAGAAATTAAGTTTCATTTACTTACTGAAAACAGGAGAAATCAAAGAAAACAACATTTTTTTTACCATATCTCCCGCTCTGTGTGGATACTTAGCAAAGATTCCAAATCCATGAATCCCAGACTTCCCTAGAGCCAAAAGAGATTCCAATTGAAAGAAAGGAAGTTAGATGGATGGGAACGAAAACTTGTTAAATGCTCAAGGAAACCCATGTTGGACAATCATAAAAGTGATTCATCATTTACTGTATTTTTTTTTAAAAAAAAAAAAATAGCTTGCTAATGCATTCACAAATAGAAGTTCAAGAATTGAATTGAGAACATTTTTATTTGTGATGATTTTTACTCATTTTTCATTAAGAAAAAACACATAGAAGTAGTACAATAACAATAAGACAAATATAAAATAAAAACACAGTAACTGAATAAGTTAAAATTATAATCAATGTTTCAAAAATACCATTACAAAATGGGGATTTAAAAAAAACAAAGGTTACTGAATTTAATTCTTACCGAAAGCAAGTCTTTTCCTGAAGGTCTCCCTCATAAATTTGTATTTTTCAGCCATAGAAAGTATGTTTTGAGGATCAAGCTGACAGGTTTTCAAATGTTGAAGAGAAAACTTCAAGCCTAGGACTCCACTGGAAGGCAATAAGTTTCCTGATGACAAGTGTTGGGAATAACCACTAGCTATATGAGGTTGATTTTCAACAAACAAGCGTTTTAAGGATGCTGCAGCAACGGCTTCAGGTGCTTTGCGCCCTCTTCTTCCAAAGTAATTATAAGGCTCTGCCAAGGAGAGGACAATATATCAAGGATTAAACACTTCAATGTGAACTAACAAAACCTATTCAATACTAGTACTTTCAAAGTAGCCTCTATCAGTAGTTAACTTTAACAATTTAATCCCTGTAATTTAAATTAGCTCCTATCGTGGAAGATATTATATTTAATAGAATTTCTTGTATATGTAGATCAATAAACTAACAAGTGGCTGAATGTGTTTATAAACTACATACACTAAATCATTGCACAAGAAAAGTCTACACTTATGAAATTTTTCATAATAGGGACTAAATTATTACAACTTTTAAACTGCATAAACTAAAAAGTTACACACTGGTTCAAGGACTCAATTGTTACTATTTTAAAGTTCAGGACTAGATCTCGAAAACTAAGGTTTATAGAGTAAATCTTTATACAATGAAAAAACAAGGATCAAAATGTTTTTACCCAAAGAATAGTTGAATTCGTCCAAAGAACAGCACACAAAAGAAAGAAACAAAACCAGTCACCTTAATTTTAAATTTTGTAACGGTTATATAACCAATCACACATTTACTTCAACAAGAGAAGTATCAAACCTGTACGAGCACAACCAGATGGATTGCATGGTGGAGTATAATTAGAGCACTGCTGTCCAGCTTGCCCTATACGATCCTCAGCCATTAAACGCTCATTAGATGGCGGCCTGTGTTTCTTGCAAAAGGAAAGTAATCGAATACACTGATCTTCTTCATCATCATCCGCAGCAAGTAAATGGAGCCTGTCATCTTCCTCAAGCTTTCACATTACAAAAAAGAAAACAATAAGAAAATGAATAAGATAGATACTACAAACAAAAATGTATGTACAAATATTAAAAATAAACAAGCAAACAAACTTCAACAAATGCATGCATAATGGATGGAAAATATACCTCAACACAAAGACCAGCAGCTCGTGCACAAAGAGGGTGATATGCTACATAACAAGTATTATTTGAACACTGTTACAAAGTAAGAAACAGTTAAAAGTAAGAATATAAATAAATGTAAAGCAGGGATGGGGAAATATGTCATAAGCACATAATTCTATCAAAATTTCCTTTTAACTTTTATTTGGAGTAACTCTAGTTGTCTTAGTCAACTTGCACTTGTGTCAATTATTCTAACCAAACTCTGTCTGATACAAGATTATTTGATGTAAATAACCTACCGAGTCCTGAGATATAATGAGTTGCCTATCTGTCCCATGGACCAACCAATATGATTTATTCATGTTAAAAGTTGATGAATGCAAATTGCATCAAAAGAAGCCAAGCTTTTTTTAATAGAAAAAACCATATCAAGTTAAAGATTAACATGAATAGAACAGGAGTAACAGAAAGCCCTTCTGCGGACTTGGATGCCAAAAAAGTAAGAACCACTATAAATCCTAGAAAGGGTACAGCGTCTTAAAGTCCAAAGTACGAATTTATCAAGTCTCTCTTACAATAGAAGTCTACATGTATATGTCTAATCCTATCCATCTATATCACCCAAAACCCCCCACAGCCGAAGTCTCAAAATCTTCTCCACTTATCAAAAAATCCCATATCAACCAGAGGAATATCAACCATACTAATGTCTATCGTAACTACATTGTGCATATATCTGCCAACTGGGTTTCCTTTTTCTGTAACCATTGGCTGCGTGGGGATAGCTCAAATTATAACACAGTAATTAAATCAGAAAGACAGCTGTTACACACACCCATGCTTAAATTAATAACAAACTTACTTGAATGCAAGCACCGTAAGAGACCCCACAGATGCTGCATAACAGCTTCCAACGATCCTGTTTTAAGTTTATAGTAAACGAATATGAACATTTATTGGATCGTAAAATTAAAACAAAATGAGCATTGATTATGCTGGGCAAACAATGAGTATTGAATATGCTACGCAACTTAAATTCAAATATTTAAGGCAAAATAAGCTAAAATTACAAAAAGAAGAACAGGTATTTACGCAACTTAGTTCTTGCTTCTAGGCTTCTTACCAATATATGAAGACAATTAGTATGACTTGATTTCATATCAAAATAAATAAAATCCACCATTGAGGTTTTTTCCATCAGTAATAAACAAAGTACGTTGAACTTTTTAACTAGGAAGTTTTTAGGTAAATATTCAAAATGGAAAAAGGTGTATGAATCTGAAAACCAAGTTATTTAAACATTAGAAACAGAGACAGTACCTTATTGATTCTATTAAGACCATCAATAGGCTCCATTTTCTTAACATCAGATAAACACGTTTCTGCAGAATGTGGAAAGTGAAAATACATATTATAATATTAAATTATCTAAAACACCTAAAAGAATAAACTCACAAACCAGGTATCCATATAGCACAAGCAAGATGAGCCCAGCGTCCATCAGTTGTAGGCTTCATTGCACCTCCTGGAAAATATAAAATTACAATTCAATATAACACAAAGACTATACAAAGACTATATACAGAAATGATACGTTAATGATATGAATTTAAATACCAATGACAGGACAGAGGCAGCACGGTGGAAGACAGTCGGGAGACCCAGGCCGGCACAAGTTGCATAACCATAATACTCCATCAACTGGTTCTAGTTCTCCATAGCACCTAGCATGAACCTACGTATAACAAATTAACAATTTCCAGGTGAATTTCAATATTATAATCTAAAAGAAAATACAAAATAGCTTTTTGAAAGCAGGATAGAGAAATTAAAATGGTAAAGAGCAGAGGAAACTAATTAGTTCATACATCTAATTGACATAAATATATAAACCATGCCAGAAATTTCATTTCACGAATACTGAAGTAAGTCATCCATATTTTTTTAACTAGAACTGAGACTTTTCTATTGATATTAAGAAAAGAAACTAATGCTCAAAAGATACAAAGCTCCACACATGAATGAAAAGAAACACAAAGACGGATTACAAATGACATAAATAGAAATCCAAATAAAACTAAATCATCTTCATCAAAAAAGAAAAAACAATAATCCAACTAAGACATCAGAATATGGGCCAAGAATGCTGATCTCCAAACATAAGATACGAAAGAAGGGAGAAGCCAAGGGAAACTAAAGAACTTGAGCTTGGAAGCTGAAAAAGAAAGCCCAAAACAACTGGAATATATTAACCAAAAGCAAGAACCCATAAATTCATAATCAAATTACGAAAAGGAGAACCAACTCAAAAACATCCAATCGCACAAAACTCCAAGCCACCAAAATAAAATCCCAAGAAATCTTCCAAAAAAGGCTTCATTAAACCAACCAACAACCTTCAAACTTCAAAATGAAATTAAAAATAAAAAATAAATAAATAAATAAAATTGAAACGGAAAAAGATATCAAAGCAACACAAAAAGAACAACCTCCAAAGCCTGTGGTATACCAAGAAGTATTTCTAGTTCCTGGACAATTATAACAAACGAGTAAAACACAATTAGATCCTAATTGGTGGTGACTGAGCCATGATTTCTTTCATCACTCTAGTCCACAAACCTCAATTTAGAAATGGAGTTCGGAAGGAATCTAAGGATATTTTTGCTATTGGTGTTGCTGATTGCGAAAATTTGAATTCCTCCAATCATCAATCGAAAAGAGACTTTCAAATGCTTTAACAAAAGATTATCAATTAGTATACCAGCTAAATGTGTTTCAGGATTCCTCATGACTCCTACTAACATCACATGTTTCATCAATTCGATATCATAAACAATTCAAGAGGAGATAGACTTCTTAAGAGTGGAAGAGCTAGATAATCTAAATTCCTTAGATGCTAAGTAACTAAATCTAAATAAATCTCTAGTTAATAAGTCACAATAAATCTAAATAATAACCCCTAGTTACTAGGTAACTAAGTCTAAATAATAATCCCTAGATACTAAGTAATTAAATCAAAATAATAATCCCTAGAAATGCAAAAACATTGGTATAATGAGAAAGCCAACATAATTGTTAGAAACAAAAAACTAAAAGGCAAATCATTATCAAACTGTGCTTAAATTTAGGCCAAATTATTTTTAATGTTTATAGGGGAGTTTGTTTAGTTCTGTAGTTTTTTATTCTCTTTCAAGGTTGTGGGTTCGTTGTGTATTTTTCTAGTTTTGGTTTTTTTGTAAAGTTATCAAACATTGAAACTCATACTCCAGCAAATAATAAAAAATACTATTTCAAATTTTTAAGATAGTTTGTATGACATGTTGAATTAAATTATGAAAAGAAGACAGATACATACCATCATTCTGCATTTGTCGCACTGCAAGAAGAGGTTATTTTCATACTCCTATTGAAAAGAATGATAAGCTCGATTAGCGGAACACAAAAGCATTAACTGTGACAATCATAATAATAAGACAGTTGAAATCATTGATAGAATTGAAAAATAAATGTAAAGGGTATAAAAAAGAGCCCATTTAAGCCCCTTACTCAAAAAGAAGCAAAGGGGAGAAACAAAGACGCATATACAGACAAACAAAAGGAACAACTAGAGGCCATGGAGACGAGGAGTCCAGGCCAAGAAGGTAGAATCGCACAAAAGACTCCAATCTAAATTGGTTTTAAAGGGAGTATTACAAAGGGAATTGTGAAGAGGACTCCAATTTGAGGCTTATACCATCCGTAGTCATAAAAATTTACAAAAGGATCAAACTTATTTCAGAACATGCTTAAGTTTCTTTCTTATTGTCTGGAAATAAGCATTTTTTTTCTTGGCTACAGCACCTAAACCTAGCAAAATCTCTCGAGAAATATTAAGAAACAACAGTCTACAATTTCCTTCATTTTTGTAGGAAACAAAATGACTAATCTTTATTTTAAAATTTTACTACAACAACAACTAAAAGTAAGGCACCCGTATACCCCAAAAGTCCATTGGGGGGGGGGGGGGGGGGGGGGGGGGGGGTGGAAGAACCCTTCAAATCGCACGGCACTCACAAATTTCATACTTCATTTACTATTATAAATTACAAGCAATTACTTTCCGCAAGCACCATATTTAAAAGGAAAAGAGAAGGAAAGGGAAACACGGGTATCAGCAACAAATGAAGGCTATTTTAGAAGGACAGTAGTTAATTGTGGATAATAAAATATAAAATTTCGAGAATGAGAGTGATTATAAAGGCAAAGGAAGTAAATGAATATAGGCCTGAAACCAGCTCTCACCTCATCCATATGACAGACACTGCACTTGTCAAGGTCTTTCCAATCAACACGAACAGGTCTATAACCAATGGGAAAATTTTTGTATTTTTTGGAGGCTACTTTGCCCAATGATCTTGAAGAAGAAAGTCCAGATTTAGATATCCCCTGCCAAAAGAAAAAAGGAATTTTACTTTGAAACATCACAGTTTATTAGTCAAAAATACTAAAGCTAGATTTTTCTCAGAGGACACTTAGGATACAGCCGCCACCTCACAGAATATATGTATATCCATTTCTATTGTTTCTTAGAAAGGAAAAAAAGTTTTAAGCAGAAATTAAACATGTGCACTAAATTGATAAAATTGCAACACCCAAAAAAGGGAAAAGAATAGATGTATACCTGGATGAGTTTCTTCACATCTGGATTGGAGAAACCAAACATGTCAGAACCAGACTTGTAGACAATTTCCCCTTTAACTTCGGCAGAAGTATCAGAAATATGTTGTATTTTCCTCATCCTTTTGTATATTTTATTCCAGCAAGCAGATGGAGAGGATCCTTTAAACTATAGCAATACACATGAGTTGCCAAACAATGGAAAAGGATTGCATTAATAACCTTACATTTTTAATGGGAAAAGAAGGCAATTAAAAAACCTCTACGATGAAAATCCAGTTTAGAGACACAAATTACTTGCATGACAAGATTAAAATAAGACAAACAAAAAACTTAAAGAAATGCAATCAAGAGTTTTATATGAATTCATGGAAAGTGAATCCCCAGCGGAAGGCCTTTTTCCATAACGATCTTCCATTAGAAGGCCTTTTTCCATAACGATCTTCCATTAGAAGGCCTTTTTTAATCTAAGTTTGCTAGTTCTTCCAGTACCTGGCTTCCATCCAGTTATAGTAATAGTTATAAAATAATAAATTTGTTTTTTCTAATGGCAAAACAAAAAAAAAAAAAAAAAAAATTATAGCATACTGACAATTTTAAGCCTTATCTTCAAATGAAAGAATATCCATCCTATTTAATGAACTAACCTGCTCTCCATCGTCCAACGTTACTCTAAATAAAGGTCGAAATTTTGATTCAAAATCTCTCAAAACTTCCATTTTATATGAAGTACGGACATTGGGATCTGGAAACAAGCAAAGGAGATGACAAGAATGTTGTTAGAAATCATCACAATCAGAAGATAAACCAGATATATCTGCAAAACAAAGATAATTACAAAAGTTCAAATATCCACCAGTTAAAGAAGAAAATTTCCTCACAGCTGTATACCCTTCGGGCCATACAGACCCATCATTCTGGAAATATTTAGAGTTTTTCACGACCTTTCCTGAGGGGAAAAAAGTGCACGGGAACATTATTACTAAACAGGTTATCAAAGATTAAAATACAATTACCCCTTGTGATGCCACATATTTTCACAACTAGTCATAAAGCTGTCACATTCATAAACATGGAAATGCAAAAATGAAAGGTAACCATATATCTTAATTGATGATTTGGCAAACAAAAATCCCAAAGAAAAGTCAATTGTGTTTTGTTCAATTGTGTCTGTGTGGGTGTGTGCTACTCACAGAAAGATTACTATATCTGCCTCAAAGGTATATTATGTGTCACAAGTAAATTGTAAAATGAAGATCTTGATCCTTTTTACCACGCCATTTCTAGCTTCTTGAAAACAGACATGTCAATTTAACCTAAATAACTTAAGGAGCAATAGAAATTCAAATTTTATCATGGCCTACAATTTCCAAATCCGTGCATGAAAATCAACATTTCATTCAAATCATACCAAGGCTTAGTATTTCCAGATCCCCAACCATAAATGGAGAAGATCCATATCCATTGGGTGGACAAGGCATCCCTGCTTCATTTAGGCATTCTTCCCCTGAATCTGTTGTCCCTTCTTCCTCTCCACTTGCACTTGCAAAATCATCCACTTCAATTCCATTTTGCAACTGTAGCATACTTGGCGGAAGTTTCTGCTCACTAAGATACCTGCTTTAACGGATCAGTCAGTAATTTCAACCAGTCACCTTTGTAGAGAAAGAACACACACAGCAAAAAGTAACAAGCATACTCCAAGTCCCCGTTACATCATCATACACAGTTTAATTTTACATAATTAGACTCTCCATGAGGCTAATGGCCGTATTATATTGAGATGGAAACCAATATGCACAGAACCATGCGCTCCGAGTGTCCAAATGAAAATTACACTATCGAATTTCCCAGTCCTTTTTTGGTCTGATCCTAATCATAGTAACTAAAATTTGACAGAGCTGATACCACAAACAACAACAAGAGTAATTACAGCATTACATTTTTGCCTCTTCTAGGCTCCGAATGAAGTGTGGTTTTTTGCATTTCTGGTGGAAAAAAGAAAGAAGACCTTTGAGAAATGAGATCGCCTGTTTTACTTTAATCCTGTACATTAAAGAAACTGGTCAGTATCTGCATTCCAAACAAAAAGTTCCTGAATATTTGGGGTTCAAGGTTTTGAAGTCATTATTCCAGACAAATATAATTTTAAATCAGAAAGGTTACAAACCTTGCGAAGTCATGTGTACCAAAAAATTGAACAGGGACTGTTCTACCTCCTGAAATATTTCTTAAGCCCTTACGATCACCAATGAGTGATTCATCCACTATAATTGCTGGCCACATAGCATGACCTGCATTTAACTAACAAAAGAAGTAATAAGAATATGTTCAAGTGAATGAATCATCCCATTGCAAGAATTACAATTTATATAAGAAACAGCCTTTATTAAGAGAAACAAGGAGTTTTTCATTTTTGCATTTCTATTACCATAGCGTTCTTTAATGGTATCAAAAGCACTGGTCCACACGAAGGCATGTGTTTTCTGCCTTACAATTTCTTTCATCTTCCTCATTCAATCCTTGATTTTGCTTACATCTTCAATTTTAACCCACCAAATTTATTCTTCCTTCAATTTTTACTTCTTTCCTTATCAATTTCAACTTTCAATTTTAGTTTTGCAATTTACCTGGCTCTCTTTTTTACTTTAACTTTCAGTTTTAGGAAAGATGGTGCCGGCAAACGCAGCAAGTTCACAGACTTTTGAACAAAATCATACACAACCCTGTCTGTCAATTTACTACTCTCTGTTGCAAGACTTTAAAGCTTGAAGCATCACAAAAAAGTGCAACACGCTCATGCTTTCCTATTTCCTTTTGACTTTTGTTCAAATATTGACTTTCAGCCTGTCACAGTATGTTGCTTCTGCAGTCTTTTTTTTTTTTTTTTTTTCTCTCTTTTTTTACTCTAAGCTGTTGCTTATTTTAGTACATTTTTCATTTCCATCATTTCTTCTTTTGCAGTGATAACCAGCACACACTCACTTTCTTTTATTAAGTTTCTTAAGATGCTCGTTCTTCATTTCATAAAACATTACTTTTTTACATTTTTAAAAAAATTTCACTAGACATTTAATGTATTAAATCCTGTCTTAAGGATAATTATGGCTATATTTTTTGCATAAATTTATCCTACATATTTTTTATAAAAATATTATTAAAGCATGCCTCTCTCATGGATGCATTTTTGCCACCTCTCATGTAGCAATCAAGAAGCTATTCAGTAAAGAGCCTATGAGAGTGTTAGAGTTCTTATATCAATATAATTGTAATTTTGTAAATGTATTAGTTGTGTTGTCTTTTATTGTCTTTTAACTTCTCTTAACCTTGTAACATGGATATATATTTCTTTAGTGAATGGATTGGAGATTATGATTCTCCCAAACCTTTAACACTAATAGAGAATTTTCACAATGGTTCTCAACCATATTATCAATGGGATATTTGATGTGACCCATCAATTGTATCAAGCTATTTTCTCTCGCACAAACCCAAGAATTCCTTTACTATATCACCAAGTTCATCTACCAAAGTGAGCAAATAATTGTCTTGCACTCTACCACAAGCCTCCAAGTTTTCTACCTTACTGGCTTACTAAGAGTTTGAAAGAGAATCCAGTAAGGCCTCCAACATGTAACCCGAAGAAGACCAAAAGGAAGGAACCAAAGGTGAAAATTCTAGAAGAAAGCAAAAGACATACAACGGCAATCTCTGCTCAAGAATAAACTAAAAAGCAACTAATTCACAAGACTTCCCATCATTGAGAGCACGGAAAAACTGAAAGCCGAAGAGAAAAGGAAAGATGGAGGCACTATTTCCTCATGAAAAGCAATAAAGATAAGGCAGTGGGATCGTTGTCAATCCAACAATCTTCTCAAGACAAGACAAACACAAGTTTCATTCCCAACTGAGAAAATAAAAAACCAAGTTGAAATACTTTTTCAACTATTTGGAGATAACTAGGAGAGAGAAACTTATCAGATTGGCTAGACTTCTTAATTTTCAGGTAACTAGTAGGAAAATGACAATATGTTCTATAAGACAGATACAAGAAAGCATTAGAATCTATTACTAGATATTTTTCCCGTCCTTTCCTGGGAGTCTATGACTCTTGGATTGTGGTCTACAGACTACATCACTTTACCTTATTGTAAGAATAGAAGAGCATGAGTGTAAGTTCTCATGTTTGGATGAATGGGTTTTATCTCTTCACCACAAGAATCATGCAGTGTCAATTTTGCATGTTCTGATGTCTAAACCACTTCTTTCATGCATACATCTACTTCACATTGAATGAAATATGTCACTATTTCACATCACCAAGGGTTACCAGAAATGGATTATTTCTGGAGAAAAAAACAAGTAAACCGTACTGTTTGGAACATGCATACATACATGTATACACACGCAATAAATAAATCTTTCTTTTTTGGTAAGAAACTCAGCTTCATGGATAAAAGTAAGTAAACAGAAATAAATCATTGATATTAGATATAATGCTTTCTAATTGATCCAGACTGTAGGGGTTTTAATTCATCTAAATACAACAGAAGTTGCATTGAATATTTCAATTCCAAATGATCATTGTGTAAAAGAATGAGAGTTTTGAACCTGTGTCGAATCAAATTCAACCAATAAATTAAACATAGAAGCAAAATAACTTATCTATCTTTCCTTATTTGAAAAACCACACGTCATTTCATTTTTCTTGCATGGACATTTCTTCCTAGTCACACAAAAGAGTGGGAAACGGATGGGAAAAGAGGGAAAAGGGAAGCGGTAAAGCACAGACCAGTAAGTTTAGCCCAAACAATATCCCCAGGTTCAGGTTCCAGGTAGTCATCCAAGGTTGCTGCTAATACGAGCATCTCATTGTATTCATAAGCATCACTATCTATGCCATCGACACCAAAACTCAAGTTCAAAGACTGCATCTCTTCACCAGAAATATAGAATTTGACTTTCTCATTTGAAAGTACCAAATCTTCTTTGTCGTCATCTTCATATTCAATCTACATGGAATTTTGTACGTAAGAATAAATGGGAACACCAACAATCAAAAGCCAACTGGTGCAATCAATACAAGAGAAGACACATAGTTTACAGTTAACAGCAAGTACGCCTATCAAACACCTACTGTGAGATTTAAAAAATTATATATGTGAGAACATACATTATGACGACCAGTCTCTGAATCATAACCCACAACACGACCATGGTACCAATCAGCATCCAATGGCCAATAAACCTGTAATGACCCAAAGAACCACGTTACTTCAACCCAAATCCCATAAAGGCTATTTGCAAATCAAACGCTGGGTACAAACAGAAGACTTGCCTTGCATTGTAATCCAATATACACTTTCGGGTCTACATCCTCAAAACTTAACCTGTGAATTGATAATCAGTGATATTCCAGTAAATAGAATTGACACAGTGAGAAACGACTGGGAAAAAATCAAGATGGAGAAACTATAAAGCAAATACTTCAAACAGCACATTTCCAGCTCCGAAGAAGCTGTTGCTCCCTCCGGCGCCTTAAATTACAACTCGAAAATCAGAAACCAGTACCTGACCCATCTCTTAGCAGTAGGAGATTTGAACATAGTCTTCTCAGAAATTTGTGAAGAATTGCGCTTCTTTCTCCGTCCAGAATTTTTATTGTTATTGCTATGAGTACGGCAGTCTCTCAACCTAGGACCATTCATTGCACGAATAACACTGGAATTAACCTCCAATTTAACAAGCTCGTTGCACCCAAAGTTATCCTTCTTCTTCTTCTTCGGCGTTCTATCAACTTCAAATTCGCCTACAAGATCGTCCACACCATTGACCATCTCATCAATCTCACAAGCTTCAGATTTCATAACAGTTTTGGAGCCCAATTCGACCTCCTCAACCAAAGAGTCGTACACAGAGGAACTGACAGACGAATGGCGGGGTTTCTTCCGGCGGCGAGAATAGACATGAAGCAAGCGAGGCGGCTTGAAATTAAGATCGTCGAAGTGATTCACCAGAAGCCTCCGGGCTTTCACCTTCTTGGACATTACATTCGAAGACCCACTTGTACTAACAAACGGAGACGTAGTGGAGTAGACATGATCAAGAGAAAGGTACCGAATCGGAGTCCCAGCATTATAAACATCGATATTGATATCATCTCCATCTTCCCCGTCTAAAATCGGTGGCTTTGGCCGCTGCTCGAGAGGAAATGCCATTGACAAGAAAAGCAAAAGAGAAACGCAGAGAGAGAGAGAGAGAGAGAGAGAGAGAGAGAGCAAAAGCTCCGACCACTTCTGCTCCCTCCAGCAACAAAACACCCCCAAAAATAGCGGCAATCAAGGGAAGTAGCTGAGAGCAAAAGGGGGTATTACACAGAAGTTCGCAAGAGAAATGGAAAATGGGGTTGTGAAAATTAGGGTTTTGGAGGGAATCGGATGGCGATGGAGATGTTCGCTTTTGATTTTGGAGGGAGGTTTTGGGGCAAAAGGAAAAGTTGTCTTTTCCCGCCGTGCGCAGAGCCCCAAAGCGAGAGAGAGAGAGAGAGACAAAGCAGAGTGCGTGGGCGTAAATCTATAACCAAATTATACCTTTGAATTGCCTCCAAACTCCAATTTGGGCTTTGGATTCGCAAACCGCGTTGTCGTGGGCCTTCTTCTTCCCAGGGTTTATACGAACATTGGTATCAACCATGGTTCCACTTACATACTTATACCATCTTCTAACGTCTCAAGCCCACCGCTAGTAGATGTTACCGCTAGTAGATGTTGTCTGTTTCGAGCTAATACATACGTAACAACCTAGATCCACCGATAGCAGATATTGTCCTCTTTGGACTTTCCCTCAAGGCTTTAAAAGTCGTATGCTAGATGAAGGTTTCCACACCCTTATAAATGGTGATTTGTTCTCTTCCCCAACCAACGTGGGACATCACAATCCACCCCCCTTCGGGAACCAGTGTCCTCGCTAGCACTTTTTCTTTCCTCCCATCGATGTGGGACCACCCCCAAATCCACCCCCCTTTGGGGCCAGCGTCCTTACTGGCACACCGCCCCGTGTCTACCCCCCTTCAGGGAACAGCGAGAAGGCTGACACATCGTCCGGTGTCTGGCTCTGATACAATTTGTAATGACCCAGATCCACCGCTAGCAGATATTGTCCTCTTTGGGCTTTTCCTTTCAGGTTTCCCCTCAAGGCTTTAAGGGGAAGGTTTCCACACCTTTATAAATGGTGATTTGTTCTCTTCCCCAACCAATGTGGGACATCACAATCCACCCCCCTTCGGGACCCAGTGTTCTCGCTGGCACTCTTTCTTTCCTCCAATCGATGTGGGACCGCCCCCAAATCCACCCCCTTTGGGGCCAGCGTCTTTACTGGCACACCGCCTCGTGTCTACCCCCTTCAGGGAACAGCGAGAAGGCTGACACATCGTCCGGTGTCTGGCTCTGATACAATTTGTAATGACCCAGATCCACCGCTAGCAGATATTGTCCTCTTTGGGCTTTTCCTTTCAGGTTTCCCCTCAAGGCTTTAAGGGGAAGGTTTCCACACCCTTATAAATGGTGATTTGTTCTCCTCCCCAAACAACGTGGGACATCACAACATATCACCGCCAGACTCGTGGTTTTAAAATGTGTCTACTATAGAGAGGTTTTCACATCTTTATAAGCAATGTTTCGTTTCCTTCTCCCGTCGATGTGGGATCTCTTTATTGTTACAGTTTCGATCCTTCCATTCGTAATTTCTTCATTTGTACTTAATCGACGTAATCAAATCCATTTCGCCTACTACTAAATATACATCCTCCTTACATTTATGTCAAAAGGCATTATCAGTATTGTGGATTTTGGCTTATGTATGTCCAAATGATAAATGAGATTGACGGGCATTTCACTCACCGGTGCGTTAAATCTTGTCTAAGAAACAAACTTTTTGTCCTCAAATTCAGACATACGAGCATACAAAATGAGCTAACTATTTTTATATTTTACATGAAAACGAGCATCAATTCTGTAATTGTAAATTGTATGTCAAGATTGTTAGATGAACACGACTCTTCACAATAGTATGATACTGCCCAGCGTAAGCTCTCGTGGTTTTGCTTTGAGCTTCCCAAAATGTCTCCTACCAATGAAGATAGTATTATTTGATTATAAACCTATGATCATTCCCTAAATTAGTCGATGTGAGACTTTTATCCAACAAAGACAAAATTGCATTTTAACAAAAAAAAAAAATCTATCATTCGTGTTATCTCTCGTCGTATGTCGTGAAATTGAATGCAATCAAAATGAATATTAATATCATGTTAGCTTAGGGAGATTTATCTCTATTTGTTTGTCTTGGTTGTTACCAAAATCGAGCTATTTCACTTTGTTCTAAGTAGTTCGCCTATGTAATTGCAACTTACGAAATAAAAAACCATTAATTTCACTTCTATAAAATTATTTTCGAACAACGGAAGTCAACATTACTTTCAAAGTTTTAAAGTTCCATTCCACGGTAATTTAATTTTTTTAAATCTACGATAATTTCCATATTTAATAAATAGACATTCGAACCCATTTCGACCTACTTTCTATGACGAGTAAGAATTGTTTGATTTTTTTAAATAATTATATCAATTGTTTAAAAACATACTTTATCTCGATCATACACAAAATAGGGTCTTTACGATATCATCAATGTCATAAAATCAAGTTGAAACTTAGTAATGATATATCGTCTCGTCATTGGACTTGTATGCCTGTTATTTTTAGTTCCTATAATTGGATTTAGAAGTCCGTTTTGGGCGGGTAAAAGTTCTCAACTGACCTAATACAACTAAAAGTTCGTTTGGATATCATAAAGTCATAGAGTGTCGTGACGTTAATGTAAATCAATAATATAGATCACATGTTGAAAAAGTGTACAAGTGTACCGTTTTCAACGGGTTATAAAGTGAAAAGTATTCCAAAATTGCCTCTTTACAAATTTGGAAACTTTAACTAGTTTTAAGATCGATCCGACACAACTAACCATAATAATTTGGTGAATGTCTTGTTGTTAACGGTAACGGATTAATAAACGATAAATCAGTGCACAACACAAACGTGAAATAACAGGTAAAAAAACATACACCGATTTCAAAACTTCTGTTTGCTCGTAGCGGGTAAAATAAACTTTATAATTTTAATATTAATTAATGAAAATTAAATAATTAAATATTTTAAAATTAAGTTAGGAATCTATATAATATAATGAATATTTAGTGAAGAAAATACTTAAAATATTTAAAATATTTAGTTTAAATGATTAAAAATATAATTATTTAATTTACTGTGGGTGTGAGTTGGAAAGGAGACTATATATGTATGTAAAACAGAGAGCAGCGTTAGTAGTGGTTAAGAGAGCCGTAAACCCTAGTACTTTAAATAAGTCATACACACTCTCTTCTCCCAGACCCCTTCTGCTTGTTGTTCATCATCCTCTCCTGTTGCATTATTTTCGCTGGTGGCTGCCGCCAATTCCATTTGGGAGGGACGGTTTCTGGGCGAGGATTGCTGTTCTCGAATTGGAGTCAATCATTGGTTGCTTCCAATTCAGTTGCGAGGACTTGTTTTGATTTGGGTTTTGGGTTTTGGGTTTCTTTCGTCGAATCTTTTGTTATTGGGAGTGATATGGATCTTCCCAGTTTGGTCGTGGTTCTTCAAGCTGCTCTCAGCCCCAATCCCGATGAAAGGAAGGCTGCTGAGCAGAGTTTGAATCAGGTGCATGATCATTGCTTTACTGACCATTGGGATGGCTTTCGATTAATTGGGATTGGATTTTGGAAATTTTGATTTTTTTTTTTGTTGGGTTTGGCGTTTGTTTATTTCTTGAAATTGGGTTGTCATTGGAAGGTGTGAATTTGTCTGAAGTTTAGTTGAAGCTGGTGGTTTGATCGGTTATTTTTGTTATTTAATGAATTGTTTTGATGGTGTTGGCTTATCCGTGTTTGCAGGTTCAGCATACCCCGCAGCATCTGGTGAGGATGCTATTGATCATTGTGGATAATAATTGTGACTTGGCCGTTCGTCAGGTTGCTAGCATTCATTTCAAGAATTACATTGCCAAGAACTGGTCGCCCGACTCAGGTACGAGATGGGTTTTGTTGCATTGTTCTTTGAATTATTGGCTAGTTTTAGTGGCTTAATTCTTCTTGTTGGGCTGATTCAGATGAGTATCATGAGATTTCTGAGAGTGATAAAGATGCGGTCCGGAAGAACATTCTCCCATTCTTGTCACAGGTTCCATCGTTATTGAGGTAAACGTCTGTTTATGTATGATCCAAGACTGTATATTGAAGATTGCCTTTCTGAATATTTTGTTGTTGTGGAAGTTTTTAAAAGCCATTGTTCTACGAACCAACTTTGTTTTAGATTCAGTAACTTGCAAAAATCATTGATTATGGTTTGTGTGGATCTTAAAGCTTCCTGTTACTTCGACATTGTATGTGTGCAGGGTGCAGCTTGGGGAGTGCTTAAAGACTATCGTTCATGCTGATTTTCCGGAGCAATGGCCGTGTCTTCTTGAATGGGTGAAGGAAAATTTACAAGCT